>NC_085065.1:7939947-8015447 GCF_963662255.1 Cinclus cinclus | reverse complement strand
CACTAATTACAGTATAATTTGTATTATTTCATCTCATGTTAATACACATTTGCACTGGTTATACCTAACCCTGGTGGCAGCTGGCAAGGTTGGGGGATATTTGTACCCCCCAAATTTAGCTGGGATCTATCCCCAGCTAATGGTGGGACAGACCAGAAGATGGGGGAGAAAAATTCCCTCCCTATAGCCCCATACCCTGATACACCAAAACAAGCACACAGCTGAGAGAAGAAAAATTTAAAAGTTTATTAAACATTAAGAATGACAAAAAAAAAAAAAAAAAAAAAAATTGGGCTGAACAGCAGACAGGATGCAAACCATTTCTTGTCATACAGATAATTTGATCTATTTGTTAAACTTGTATTTAATTCTGTCTTGTGGTGTTGCCAGAAATACGATGGTTGATCACATATAAGTTTTAATATAATTCTTTTCACATAAAAAAGTCAACAAAATAAAAATAAACTGCACATCTTTGTTGTAAAATTACATGCAAAAATAATTTTAAAGCAATAATTGGGGGTATTACAAACCCACAGAGGCAAGATATTCAAATGAGAGGGGTCTGAACTGATCCCATCCCTGGTGCTCACTCCTGCTCCTCCCCTGCATTCTGAATTTCTTGCTTTTGTGGATTCAAGTCAGAACTTATTTCCATGGTGCTTGGTTTAGTGACTTCAGCACCACTCAGAAAAAGAAATACATCCCTCCCCACCCACCTCCTCTGCCACGGGCTTTCCCAGAGAGCCCCAAGGTGCTCAGATGCACAAATCCATCTCCTGTCCCACTGATTTCCAGAGGGCATTCTTTTCTAAAAAGAATAAATCCACTTCTAAGTTTCAGCAAAAAATGAAAGACGAGCATTTTACCAATGCTTATAGTGTAATAGAGGTCAGTAAATTATTTTGATAAGCTATTAATTATTCTGCAAATATATATATTTCTATTTTTTATAAAATTACAATTTCTTATACCTAAAAGCTCCTTCATGAGCAACAAAGCCATCAGAGGCGTGATGAGCCCAGCTGAGCTGTCCTTGGGAACTGAAAATGAGCTGAACTTCCATTTATTTATTTCCATTGCTATTTCAGGGAGACAACCTGAATTACGAACCTGGGGATTTTCCAAGTTTTAAGCCTACTTTTTTGTTTGGTTGGTTTTTATCCCCAGGTGAGCTGTTCAGAGCAGCCAGAGTACCTAAGTGCCATAGGAATGGGGAGTACCTGAGTCCCACAGGCTCCCCAGAGAGCCCCACTCCACGAGGAGCTGCAGCCTGGGACATTCCCAGTCCCGGGATGGGACGAGAGGCACAGGAGCAGCTCTGGGACTGCTGGGTGAGGCAGAGCCAGGAACCTCTGGGCTCCTCTGTGGCCATGCCTCAATAAACCTGTGCCATCCAGTCTTCAAATGCTTCCCACCCCTTCCCTACTCAAAGAAATAAAAGATTTTTTTTATTTTTTTTTTCTTTTCCAAGCTGCCTTTTGCGCATTACGAGAAGTTTTTGTGGTCACGACCTGCCCTAGCAGCAGCACCACTGACCTCACCCTGCTCTTGGGTGACCCCAAAAATCTCCTTTGTGGGGGTGACTGGAGGCTGCTGCACTTTGCTGTGCTGCTGGTCAAGGTGTTCCAGCAGCTCTGAGCCCTGCCACGGCTTCTGCCAGAGGGAGAACCTGGGGTGATCCCAGCAGAGCCCCCGACTGTGCCAGACCCTCCTGTCTGCTGCAGTGCCTTCTGCTGCCCTTCAGGAACAACTCCTGCACTTCCAACCTTGCTGCAGCACGGGAAACTCCCCCAGATCTGCTGAACAAATGGTCCATGGGCAAGTGCTGCATGTCACAGGGCACCAACAAGCCAGGTATGTTTGTGGAAAAATACTGGAGAAATGCCATCCGTGCAAGGAGGCTTTTAGTGCTGAGCTCTTTGCAGCCATTTCCTGAAGCATGAATGACTTCATGGAATGAACAACCTTTTTATTTGAAAATAATGTCAGAACACTTAGAAAACTGTGAGCAAGACATGTAGCACCGTATTTTCCTCACGTTACTAGCCATATGCAGTACACACAGCAGTGTACAGGATCTGAGCTGTTTGTAACAAAAAAAATCAGTTGGAAACAGATTCTAGCAGCAGCAGCAGCAAATTGGAAATGACTACGAATGGCTTTGTGTTATATTTTTCCGCCATTACAAAATGTTGCAATGTCCAATCAATAGTTGACTAAAATCCATGTTGTGCTTTGTCCCTGTTAAACAGTTTCTTTACGTGTTCCTGATGAAAAATAAAAAAAGTCTCTCTTTTTCAGTAATATGGAACATCCTGGAAAGCCATATTACTTCCATAAAAATTTAATTTAAAGCACAGAACATGTCAGTGTGCCAGGCCTAAAATATTACGGATTAAAAAAAAAGAAGAAAACAACAACCAATAAAACCCTAAGCATTTCCTTTCTATACAATAATGGAGAATATATATCTTTGCTATATATTTTAAACATGGAATAGCTTTTTCTTTTTGCTATATATATGTCTTTCAAAATACATTGTCAGTATTTGTACTTGAAAAATACTGTACAAAACGAACATACTATAATTATTCTGTATAAACTTTATACATTTTATAATATCTATCCTTTTGGTCTAGAGTAAACACTTAGATTGATTGGATTAACCACAGTATATGACAACACCATCCCCCTCGGAAATACACCAGTGTCTCTTACATTCATTTTTCAGAAGTCCACTTTATATTAGAACATACATGTTCAAAAGCAGAGTTTAAAACAATAAAGTTCAGAACCATCAGTTCATGTCACACTCAAAACAACAATCACTAGGAAAAAATGGGCTTTGCAAACCAGTGACGACTTCTAACCGAATAAAAGTGATTTTTTTTTAAAACAGCAAGATATAATCTACAGAAAATATATTACAAAACATAGGAAAAAAACAACTGAATGTAGGTATTTATTCAACTTTTAATCACAAAATGGAGTAACTAACTGAAAACAGAAAAGCCCCTCTGATTTTGACATCAGATCTGATTTGACACTATTTAATTTTGTTCTCGTTTTCAACTAATGATCCTGCTCCTTACACAAGCGCTCCCCCACGGCAGGGACACGGTCAGCATGCTCATGGGAACGTGTTTTTGGAACTCCTTGTCACAGACATTGAGACTCCTGTTGGGTAGGGAACCATCCCACGGCCACTGGGAACATCTGGGCAGCATGCACGCAGGATTATTGCTTCAGGTGCAGGCAGTGCAAGGTGCACACTCTGTGCTCTACCAACAACTCCTACCTACCTACCTGGGGTCCGTGGAGAGAAAAGGAACCTTAGTAGCTACAGAGAAGCCATTATGGGATCTATCATGAGTATAGCTAAACTCAGTCTAACAGCACTTTTAAATCTGAAGACGAATATCACCAAAACTTAAAAATACAACAAAAGCAATCTATAAATTAATAGTTCTGCAGTGTAGTACTAAATTACTATTTGTGCATTTTATTAGCATGTTAACTTTTCTGATTAGACAGACTTAAATGATAGCTTGTTACTCTCAAAAAAAAAAAACTGAGATCTACCTTTTTTTTTCTTTTTTTTTTTCCTTTTTTTTTTGTAATTTATGCTGGGATCTTTCCAAGTAAATCAGGAGGATGGAACTGATTACGAGAACATAAAACCCCTACTCTGAAGCAGCACTGAAGAAAAAAAAAAAAGATAATAAAAAGCTTACTATGGCGGTTGTCAACAGTCCAGGTAAAAATGTGGCACCCTTTGAAGAGGGCTGATAAAAATGGGAAGTGCTGAGATGCTCACGCACACCCACGCACATGCACACCCACAGACACAGACCTGGCACGCACGTGTGCACACACACGCACGCGGGGACACGTACATGCAAACAAAAAGAGAAAAAAAAAAAACAAACCAAAACAACAACAACAACAACAAAAACCAACGCTAAGTCAGTTTTGTTTCTGCTTCTGGTAAAGTGCTGAAGACAGAAAGGTTGGTTTGGGTGTGGTGCTATCAAACAGGAAACACATTGTCCATCTAGTCAAATGCCAACCCGCGACAAAGAGAGAAAAGAAGAAAAGAAAAAAGAAAGAAAAAAAAAAAAAAGAACCCAAAACACCCCTGCGTGGGATTTACAGGGGGCCGTGCCGAGCTTCGTACTTGGCCAGGACGTTCTTGCACTTGCCCAGCTCCTTGCGCAGGTCGGCCACCTCCTGGCGCAGCGCCGAGTTCTCCTTCTCCAGGAAGGAGGCGCGGATGGCGATCTGGTTCTCCTTCAGCCGCCGCGCGTCCCGCGAGCGCTTGGCTGCCATGTTGTTCTTTCTGCGCCTGGCCCAGTACTTGTCGTCCTGCTCGTGAGCACACGCACACGCGGGCACACACGCACACACAGAGGCAAACAGAGGTGTTAGGTTTTGGTAGAAGCAGAGCTGCCCGTTGGAGCTGCTCCCGCGGTGTCGCCCCGTGCAGTTACAGCTCCGCACGGCACCGTCCGCCCCGGCAGCACAGATGCCCTCGGATGTTTCTGTCAAAATGTTTACACTGAGCCCCACTCATCCTCCTGACGGGGAATTCCTCCAAGGAAAAGCGAAGCAATGTTCTGGAGGCACAATCCATCTCCCATCTAGGCTGACCCGGTTAGCTCATCCACCCTGCACGGCGGCTGCTGCAGCGCTCGTTACCTCTGGCCCTGCTCAGCGCTGCCAGCCAACACCTGGTTCACTCCCTGTGCTGCTAGCACCCGTTTCATCTACTGCTCCGCTCTTTGTTAATGTTCAAAGCACCCTACAGAGCCCCAAAATGTTCCTGTCTGCACCACTAAGTCACTGCAAGAGGATTCCTTGGCACAGTGATGATGGCTGCTCTGGGACCAACCACAGAGATTAGTGCAATAGGCTTTGAGTGTGGAAAAAAAAAAAAGCATTGGACAGAAATAGGTCCACTACCCCCTGAGGTTTCATAAAATAACACATTCCCAAAGAATTATCCCTGAAGACTTGCCTCCAGATCACCTTACTGCATTGGTCTATCAAAGACCACAAGTAACTACTGAATTTCACCCAATTTTTCCACTCTTTCAATGAAGTGGCCTTCAGCAAAATGGCAGTTTTGATGTTGCTTCGTAACTGAATTAAGTTCTAAAACTTTGGAACAACTCAGGAAATACAAAGCAGGAAGAATCTCTTGTGAAAAGTGAAATTCAGTCCCCTGCAGAGCACAAGCGATGCAGCCACTCAAGCCTCAAACTGCCTGGCCAAGTCAAATTCCCTCTTTCTTCATTTTCACATGCTTCCATTTCCCAGTGCAGCTCCCAAGGACCAGCACAGGGCAGGAGACCCAGCTGCTCCTGGTGCTGCACTGAGCAAACAGCCACCACTCCTGGGTTCTTCAGCCCAGCTAATCCTGCTGCTCTGCACCTTCTGCTGCTGCACAAGGCAAAGCAGGAGGAAAACAACTGCTAGCAAGAGGGCTCTTGAACTGCTTTCCATCAGTTTGGCTCAACAAAGTGTGCAGGAATGCCAGTCTGGAGCCAGCACTATCTCTAAATGGCTCTTCACCTGTACGTAGATGGGGCCGCACAAAATCATCCAAAAAAACATGCATGCAGCAAAAAGCTATGACCCAAATCTTGTTTATAATTTCCCATCTCAATTCACTCCATAAAAATCAGCTTTAAGCAATTTATTAGTGTGCCACCTAGGCTTCATCCCTCTTTATTTTAACAAATTGCTAGGGCAAATCCCTTAATCCAGGCCTGCAAGAGGTAAGGCTGGCATTTCCAAATCACATGCAGCCCAGAGACGATTGACTGCTCTAATCTGCTTACCCTCCCCCAGAACCCACAGGCTGCTCCACATGCCAGGGCAGAAGCAGCACTTGGGTCAAGCGCTCTGAAACGAGTCAAGGGCAAGTGATGGGATGATCCTGAGGGAGTGAGAGACCCTGAGCTCCTGCTTCCCTCCTGTGCTGCACTGCTGGCGTCCACCCCTGGCCAATAGCACATTTGCCAAAAGCTTGCTTTGATGAATAAGGGTACCTGGGAGATGTGACAAAGGGAGAAACTCCAGCCATTCCTGCAGCAAATGCATCTCCCTTGGGCACTGCAACCCAACAGGGCATCACAGGCAGCAGAACTTGCCCAGGTAAGAAACAAGGTGCAGGAAAACCTTTGCAAAGAAAAGCTGAGCGACAACGACCTGAACGCTACTGCAATTGTGATTTCTGTGCTTTTAACTTGCACCACAGCATGCTTAGGGATAAAAATAGCTTCTTTCCCTAATGCTATCAATGTGGTGCAAACACATGGCATCCCAGGCTCCCTGCACATGCAGCCAGGGATTCCCACTGACTCCAACAGCCTCTCAGGCTGTGTCTCTTGGGGGCAGTAGCAACAGCAGAATTAAATTCTCCCTGACTGCCTCTGACAAAAGAGATCCTCTTGGAAAGCACATACCAGGAAAACAACTTGGCAAATAATATCCAGAGTGTTTGATAACCAGCATCAGTTGATAATTTTCCTGCTATCTTCATGCACTTTGCTCTTCGCATCTCAGAAGCAGTGAGTGGCACAGACTCTTTCTACTAAACTACTGATGTAGTATTGTATTTTACATGTTGTATTAAAACACACCTCTCAGCAGAAAAATTCTGTTTTCTTCTGTTTTCCTACCACTTGTCTAGATTCTTTCACCTGGACTAGTGAATATATATTAGTGAAATAGTTTTTACTGTGGTGTTCCCATTCATTATTAAACACAGAACTAGAGCAACTTCCAAATAATACACAATATACTTCAGTTTGTCATCAGGGTCCTCCATTTTCCTTGACAGATTCACAGCCTGTGCTGAATAGACAGAGGATGAAGAAAAAGGAAACATGAATAGAAACAGGATGAAGAAAAAGGAAACATGATCAGGCTGTTTCATAAGTGGGAAATATGGGACAAAACAAGTTTGTCCAAGGTCAAGCAGGAAGTTTCTGGCATACAAAGGAAATTAATATTGAGCTCATGAATTTCAACTGCTGCATAACTAATAAGGGACATCCTTCCTACGGTTTCATCCAGAACCCTGAACAGTTTTATTCAACAGCAAAGTCAGATTTAGATTAAAAGATTTACTTTACATGAGCAAAACAGATTCATGCTCCAAACCTGCACCTTAGTGAGCAACTGTGAGAGACCCTGTAGGAATCACCTCATCACCAGTTCCAAATTACCTTTAGGTCATCTGGGATGAAGACTTTGCGAGCTTTCTTAATCATGGGCTGGGGTTTCAGCTCTTCTTCAGAGAACTTGCGCTTGCGAGGATCGAACATCTCCTGGCCAGGAATGCTGGACAGAGCCAGATCTGCAGGGTCAGGTTCGTAGCCAACAGGAACTTGGATAGTCTCAGGATCAATGGGGCTTGGTGTGTTCCGGTTTGCTGGCAAGATCTGACCTGCAGGAAAACGGGATAAATACAGCTGGGTTAGAAAAAGTGTTATTTGCATCAAAGGATTTTAGAAGATCTCTACATACGTTACCAGCAGTAATTCTTTCAGCTTTCCCTTCAGATTTGGTACCTATGCTTGCTAAATATTAGCTTGTCCATTGTGCAAGGTGCATATTCTGATCCAGACATGCTCATGGCCTTTATATTCAGAATCTGTTCCTAACTCTGGCTGCTAATCTTAGATTCCCACACAACATCACTGAATCCAACACTGAGCTGCACTGGACTGCAAGCAGAAGATATATTGCTCCAACCTGTGCCACTTCATTAGGATCCCATCCTCAGGAACAGATTTTAAGTATTGTCATTTAGTTCAGATCTATCAGCACACTGTAGCCCCTCACAGTTATACCCCTGAGGGTGTATTTATTTTACAGTCAAACAATGTACAGTACTTGCCATGAATAGCATCTCATGAAAGTGTACCTTCAGCTGTGCTGAAGCACTCCAAGGAGATTGCTATTTATTCTTTATGAAATCCTACCAGGGATATTCTAAAAGACAGTGAAGGAAACCAGCAACATGAAAAGCTACAATGATTCCTTAAAGATGCTCTGTAAAAATGAAGGCACTTATTGATGTTGCATTTCTCTTCTACGGTATATAAAAATCTAATAAAAAGGAGCGTATCCCCAGAAAATGAGTGCTATACCTCCCATTTTTCTCTTTTTGATTTTAGATAAACCCTTCAAGATCTTAGAGCACCAATTCGGGCACCATTCCCACTAAAAATCCAATTTAAAATCTCAAACCAAAGGTTCCAAATATAGGATCCTGAAGTCAGCTGCCTAAACACGGACTATCCCCAGGGGCAGAATTTTCAGAAGTTTTCACATGCCTCAGAAGTAGAAGCTTCACAGACTTCAGAGGGAGGACTTCTGATTGAAGCAGATATTCTTTTATAACTCTGGCTATTTGCTAATTCTTTTTGACTTTAGCGATATGACAGCTTTCATGATAACTACAAAAACATCCTGTGGCTGTGTAATATTTCCTTACTTGTGCCCACATCTGCAATATTTAGGGTGTAAAACAGTAAACATTACATGCCATTTCTAATTCCAAGGCCAGCACTAACAATGTAGTTTTTATTTTAATAATAATATTAGGAGAACTGCACGGAAAGCGCACCGGGGGAATTGCCCTGCACAGCGTTTGCTAAGGGAGAGATTTTGTAACTCCTATTTTAGAGCTGATAAAATCAGCTTCCAGGAAAGGCCAGCGAGGGCTGGGGACAGGAGAAAAGGAGGATCAAAGTTACCAAAATATAGATGTGACTGCAGGAGAGGCAGCGAGAGGAAAGGATGCTGCCGCCCGGCTCGGGATGCGCTGCTGGGAACGCGGCGCTGCCGCTGTCCCTCCTTCATCCAGCCGGGAACGGCCGCTGCCAGAGGCTTCTCCCGCTCTCGGGGCCGGCTCGGAACGTGGCGTTCCCGGCTGTGCCCCGTTACCAGAACCGGGAAGCGGCGGCATTTCCCCCGCCCGCGGGTGATGGGTGCGCGCTCCCAGCGCAGCGCTCCGGGATAACCGGGATAACCGGGATAACCGGGGTAACCGGGGTAACAGGGGGCACGCTCGGCTGCGGCTGCACAGCGGCTTCTCACCAGCTCATCCCTCCTGCAGACAGCGATGTGCGGGGCCGAGACACCTCCCTGCCCCGCTGGCACCTCCCCGGGATGAGCATCCCGCATCCCTGCCGGCCGTGGGGGCTGATCCATCAGGGATGGATGGATGGATGGATGGATGGATGGATGGATGGATGGACGGACGGACGGATGGAGTAGCTGCCATGGCCTCGTTTAAAGGAGGAAACGCCCTTAAACGTGTTTAAAGCTCCTCGGGTGACTGCCTGTTCTGGAGCAGCCAGGTATTCCTTACTGCAGACAAAAATACACAGATGTATGCACCTACAAATGGTGCACATCCAGTAATACAGGTAAAAATGAAGCAAGACACGAGCTCTGAGTACTTTTATTATTTCTGGTGAGCTTGCAGGGTGTTTCTAGAAGTCAAATGGATTGTGAAATCTGGCCACGCTTTCTAATTGTTCCATGTGAGAGAGTCTGTATTTAAATATTTTTTAAGTCCTTGATTTATAGGATCAGTTTGCATATTATCATTTATCTATAATATGCCATATTATGTAATTACATGAGCTCTGTAGTTACTAGCCTCAATAAATTTTACAGTATCACCCTGAAAAAAGGGTCAAAATGCTCCTTTTAAACACGGGAAATCGAGGCATTGCATCTCAGCAATGCAAGAGCAAAACAAAGAGCAATGCACCTCCACAGTGGTCTTGGGAGAAGACAAAGCAGTCGAGGTCCTGCCTTGTTCTCTCCATGCACCTTTCCTCTCCCCTGCTCTAGGCAGCTCTCACAACTACAGACCTGGCCTTTCAGCAAACATAACATGTTCCAGGGCCAGCGAGAAGCTCGCTCAAGGGGAATGCTGTTCACTAAAGCCTGAACAAACCATGTGTCTAAGCACCATCACTAGGAGCCCCAGGAGTGCTGCCCTGTGAGATATCCTACACCCACATGGCACACACACCTCTGCCAGGCTCTGTTCTGTCACACTCCTGCAAACGATCAGCAGCTCCATCAAGAACAACAGACTTAACAAGGGGATCTCAAGCCCCAGGCAAAAAAAACAACCAAAAAACCACAAATGCTTTGGTCCAGCATTTTACCCTGGGTGACTCCTGGCGCCGCGGATCTTTTTATTAATTCTATCAAGTTTTGCCAATAGTGCAAGCCAGGAACCTGTCTTCATTAGTTTGCTGGCCAGTGGCCATGACATCTCCGTGGTGCTGGAACTTGTGGTAATCCAAGAGGGCAGCGTGGGCTGCGCTGGCCTTGGCACTGCCGGGACTGTGGGAGCGCAGAGCATGGCATCGCTCCCCGGGTGAGCACAGCACTGCAGCCTCCTGCCAAATTCTGTTCGGGGTGTTATTTTTGTGCACTGAATTCCTCGCCATCAGAGGTAGGTCAAATAAGCACAGCAATCTGAGTGTCATGTGCCCAGCAGCCGACAGATCCTCGCATCAGCAAGCTTCCCAGCTGTCACAACAGCCACAGAAAGGGCTGCTCAGAGGCTCCCAGGCATGAGCATTTGGCCAAGGACAAAACCCACCCTGCCAGGTAAGGCCCCTCAGTGCCCAGCATTGGGAGCCAGATGCCTTTGCCAGGTTCTGCATTCTTTAAACACTCTGTGCTCACAACAGTGGCCAAATTTTCACAACAGTGAAATGGCTGGACTGTTCAATGTGCTTAAGCTTTGCTCTCAATGGGGGCTGATGACTGCCAAGTGTTTTGGAAAGAACTTAGCCCCTCTATTTAACTTGCTGAAATGAGAACTCTTGAGCATTAAGCTCTTTTGGAAATCCAGCTGCAGAGCTCCAAGGTGGTGGTGGTGGAAGCAAGCTGGGAACAAACAATTGTTAATGAAAACTTCCCCTCACAGCACCCTAGTGATGTGTCTCAACCATGGAGAGACCACAGCTATGTCAACACTGGCCTTTTGTCTGGGGCCTTTCCCACTTGCAGAGCTCCACTCAAGCAAGAAGGAGTATGCCAGGACAGACACAGCTCCAGGTGTCTCCTGGCAAAGGGACCAGCAGATTTTGGCAACTCCTGCAATTCTGCTGTCCTAACATCTTGCCTTTGCTAGTGCTTTTGGTCTTGCTCTGGCAGATATTAGCATAGTGGAAAATTTTCAAGAAAAAAAAGGACTTGAAAGAAAGTTCGCTATTCTAATCCTTTCAGTCCTTCTCCCAGCAGAGACTGCCAGTGAGAAGTGAAATGTAATGGCAATATTTTCAGTGTAGTTCCTTTTTCAGAGAGATGTGGACTGAGGCCATTCACATGTGTCATCTAGGTGACAAACTGCTGGTTAAAAAAAAAAATAGCAGCTTTAAATTGCTTGCAATAATTAAAATTCACCATTCAAAAGTATAGCAGCATTTTTGTATACCTACAAAACCCCAAATGCTGATCTCGTATCACAGGGAGTTCAATCACCACATCCTGACTCCTAATTTCCCCTTTTTGAAACATTCCACCTACCAGCTGTGCCCAGGAGAGTGAAGACGGAAATAACCTCTTCAGCTGCACTACTGCTTGGCAGACTTCTTATGTGTACTGTGAGAAATCCCTGGTAAATTATGTGGAACACAATTCTGAATCATTCAACTCCCATAGAAATGTGTCTGATTTTCAGAAAATCTCCGTTCTCACAGCCCTTCTACACTCCTCATCAGCTCGACATCTGGCTGGAGTACAGCACTGAGAGGAAGAAAAGGGAGTGAAAATGTTCTAATCAAAATATTTTTCCCTATTTTTTACATACATTGGAGGGAAATAAAAGAGGAGTTTCCTACTCAATTTCTTAGCAGCCCAGAGATAAAACGTGTTTGCTAATCATTTTTCTCTATATAAACAGAAGGCACTTTGTGTGTGTCAGACTCTGCAGCACAGTGGTTAAACTGACAGATAATCCTCACCCAGAGCTGCTCCAGAGCCCTCCCTGTATGTCTTCCAAGACATCTATCCCCTTGGCAGCTGGCCAGCTGTTTGGGATAGCTCCCTTACTCCAAATCACAGTCTGTCCTGGACTAATCTGTCATCCAGCTCTGCATTAACTCCTTCAGCCTCCAGGAGTTCTCTCACTGCAGAACACATGGCGAGATCGCAGGGATTCAGACAGGCAAAAATCCCCACGGGAAGCAAAGTAAAAGGGGTATTCTGGAGGTCAAGATTTACCCAAGGACAGCATCTTGTCAGGTTATCATTCCTCACCTACCATATTATAAGCATGCTTTTATCTGTCCTATTTTATTCCACATAATTTCCCTGCTATTAGGATTATAGTTCTTTTCCAGAAACCAAGCCATTTATGTGGATAGGACTAAAGCTACACACTGGAATCTCCTGCCCTCAACTGGAAGGACAAACCCAACCACTCTGCCTTGGGGTGAAGAAGACACTTCACCTCTGGGTGTGTTTATGCAAACAGTAATTATAGGAGCTTTATTTTCTTCCCAAGCAACAGGAGATCTGTGTATTTTGAGCAGGGCTCCAAGCTGGCACAGACATTCCTCTATTCCTTATCTTACACAGACTCAATTCTGCTGAGCATGTGGTGACTGCAAACACTTCCTGTGGAAAGAAGGATCTCAACCCGATGCAACCACAACATAATTTTGCTGCTTTTAACACATACTACAGCACTGGCACAAGAAAGCGTTTTCAAAATGTGTACTTTTTAAAGATATCAGCATTGTTTACAAACCTTGTGCATTTAATTATGAAAGAATTGTCATTTCCCCTCTCAGCATTGTGTGCCTCCTGCTCCAGGCCCCTACAGAATTATTCCAGGCAGGACTGGTAGTCTTATTAAGGCTGTCTAACACTTCCCATTAGAGGATACTGTCTTCAATTCCTTCAGCCTTTGCCAGATTTCAACCATTCTGTTTGAACTTCTTGTGCGCCAACTGTGTTTCTGCCAAAATGGTTCTACAGTTTCCCGAAAAAGGTTCCACAAAAAATATTTTGTTTTGAACCTGTTAAAAATTTCTGGCAGACTTTTCACTGCAGTGTGCTAGTGGTCTGTGCACTGGAAGAGAGGGCAGCTCCTGGGTCAGTGTTACTTCAGAGAACCACAGAACAGAGTTCAGACTGGAAAAGTCTCCCAAGATCATCAAGTCCAAGCACTAACCCAGCACTGTCTTCTCCACCATGCAACCATGTCTTCAGTGCCACATCTACATGTTTTTTTAAAAACCTCCAGAGCTGTGATGCAAGCAGTTCCCTGGGCAGCATGTTCCAACTGTGGGCATGCTCAGGCTGGAGGAGAAGGGAACGATTTCATTAAGTGATTAGAACTCAAAACTGAGAAGGTGCAAGGAGGTGAGGAGGGCGAGGACAACAGAGACAGCAGCCAAGGATGAGAGGGAGAGAGCCTGAAGGGGAAAGCTGTTCCAGCAAAGGCCGTGATGAATGCATTCAGTAGAAGAGTACTGTCAAAGGGAACAGGTCAGGATCAGCCTGTGCTGATGGTACAAACACAGCTCCAGATTCCCAAGTGCCACAGATTCTCTTCAACAAACGTAACACTGGCAAAGCTCCCTGTCCTCCTTCAGCTCCTTACAGCCAGGGTCAGTTGTCATCCTCTACTCAGTCCACCAGCAGGACACTGTGGAGTTCTCTCAGATCCATTTCTACTCATCTTCAATGTACCTATTGTAAGAGTGGGACACCAGAAAAGTCTAGGTTGTCTTTTCAACTTGTTTTTAAAATTAAGTGCAAGAGCTGTGTAAGTACAGTCATGGTTGCAACAATCTTCAAAATTTCACATACTATCTCACCTGGATTCTTTCCTGCTTAAGGAGACACTTGTTTCACCCATTTTGATTTATCCAAACAAATCCATATAATATTTGCCATAAATAATTCCAACCTCCTGTACAGAAACAATTTAAGGAGTTCCCTCCAGCACTGCCAGCTACCACATCTGTGTGTTTCAGAAACAGCTTCTTCCCCACGAGACTCCCATGAAAGAAGGAGCAACACTTCTTTTTGCAGATGAAGCGCAGATATTTTAAATCAAATCATCATTCTCTCAGGTTAGCAAACGTTGTAGGCATTGGCTGCATTTCAAACTGACTCTCATGGGCTTCTGCAGCTGTGAGGCACAGGTGAGAGCCACCCTAGGTATCACACTGGGCTCCTCACACAAAGGGAAGCAAACACAAGGTGTGATACATCCACAAAATCAAATTAATTGTTCATAATTCTGCTGAAACTTTAGGCAAAGTCCAGTCTCTCCAGACAAAATCCTTTGGTCCTATGTGCCAGATTTTCCCTTCTCCTCCCCCTGCTCCCTGCATCCTCTCACATCTGCAGTAAATGAGGTCAAGATCCAAGATCCTACAGACAACCACTTCCTTCCTGAAATGGCCCATTCAGCTCAGAGCTGGTCTGAGCTCCCAGGCAAAACGGGAGAAGGGGAAAGAGGAGGATATAATGTAATTAAAGCCAGCATTTCCAAGAGACAGGGTTTGCTATCTGAGGCTGCACACCTGGCCCTCAGTTGTGTGTCTGCACATCTTTGAGGGATTCACCTGAAATCCTGCCTGTGGTTACCATGGAGTGCATGGAATGCCCTTTGCCTGCTGGCCCAGCAACGTTCTGCCCTTCCAAACAATAAACAAACAAACAAACAGGAGGCACCAGCAGGTAAAATCATCCACTGCATCTCCAAGATTTCAGACTCATCTCTCCTGTAAGATCCATGCTCCAAAAGCCCTTCCTCGAGTTTAACCTGTGTGAAGGCAGCACTTACGAGCTCAATGAGGCCTCATTTCTGAAAAAAATACTGGAAATCCAATTTTTTCCCATCTAAAGTACCCTTGCAAGATGCCTGACAGTAGCTGCTCCTGCTCTGAACAATTCCCTTGCAGGAACAGTGGGTTTGATTCTGCTCCCAGGACACTGAACAGGGATTTTACAATTCTTGAAAAGCATTAAATCCACAGCATTCCTAAATGCCTTTCTGATTTCTCTGTAGGATGCTGCTTTCCTTACAAAGAGAAGCCAATAGGAAATTCAGTGGGGACAGGGCCTGAAGAGCTGCAGGGAAGAACGTTCACACCAGTATTTAATTTTAATTTACGCTTGGCTTAGAAGCATGTCTCAGTTCAAGATGCTTATGTTCTCTTGTACATTGGAGCTTCTTGACATCCTTTGGCATATTTTTGTTACCTGACAATTGACATAGAGAGAGATTCCTCAAAAAGTACAGTAATACTTTTCTTTAAGGGAAGATTCCAAACAAGCAGAATTGTCAGCCTGCTCTGAAGGAGACAAAAACATCAATTTTCCTTTCCTTGGACAATTATGCACCCAGCTTTAATAAACCTGTAGATTTTAGAGAGCCCCTGGTTTAGGCAATGGCCTCATATAGCACAGAGTCACAGAATCATTGAGGTTGGGAAAGTCTCCAAGACCATCAAGTCATAATCCCTACCTTGTCACCAGCACAGAGCACTGAGTGCCACATCCAGCCCTTCCTTGGACACCTCCAGGGACTGGGACTCCAACACCTCCCTGGGCAGCCCCTTCCAGTGCTATACCACCCTATCAGTGAAGAAATTCTGGCATCCAGCAAGAGCCTCCCCTGTGCAGCTCGAGGCTGTCTCCTCTCGCCTGGTCCCTTGTTCCTGGGGAGACCTTCACCTTGCCACAACCTCACTGCCCATAAAGGTGCCCTCACGAGGAATTCTGCTCAAAACAAAGACAACACTTGTCCTCAAGACATGTCTGTGCCACTGCCAATGTTCTTTTCAACCCAGAGCAAACCAGTCCCTCTCCCATTGTTCTGTTTGTCTATCTAGGACAGCACGCTCTCAGTAAACAGGTCTTGCAAAGAGCCCTCCTGTAATTCTGACAGCATATGGCACCCATGACTCATGGATCTATTACCCAGTTCTGGTACCCAAGCCCTGCTTGCCTGGGTGTGTTATCAAAACACGGCCAAGGGAGATTTCAACTGGCATGGAAAAGCCACGTGAAACAGGTACATCTCCTCTGCCTCCCAATCAGCAGCTAATGGGGAGCCCAAGAGACAGACAACAGATGCTATCAGCAGCACTGGAATACATCCCTGAAGGAAAAGAGGTCACTGGGCAGAGTTACAGAACTTGAAAATCTCTTTCTCTTTTGATCTGCTCTGTGCACACAAATCTGAACTATCTGTTGCAGTCACATTTTACTTTCTTTAGATTTTTTTTTTCCATTTTGCATTTCACTATAACAAAGCATACTTTTTATGTGACAATTTATTGAGGGTGATTTGTATAAAATAATCACGTTTTAAGAATTAGAGCTGCTGAAATAGGAACACACTGTTCCCGTAACCTAAGTAAGGCTGAGTACATTTTATTTTCTCTCTGCCTTAAATTAGGATCCTCTAATATGTTTTGGGGAAAAAAAACCTAAACAAACAGCAAAACCCAAAAAATTGTACTTGGGTTGTTGCAGCAGTAACTGCAGAGGTCTAACTTGCTTTTATATTCTAGCTTTATTGCCAAGGAGAACACAAAGTGTGTGTGGTTGTAGCTTTTTCTCTATTGATGCATTTATCTCCATTTATAAACCATACAGATGCATCAGGCCTGGGTAGCCTGAAAAAGGGGGCTAGAGAAAGGAAGAGAACACATCACCACTTAGGGAAAATTCCAGGAGAACAGGCTGTTGATTATGGATGCTACACCTGTGTCTGTAACTGTTTCTTCACTGGTGCTGCATAAAGCAGGTTTTGGTGGCATGTCAGACACAGGCAAAGTCAGGTAACTTCAAAAGGCAAGCCCAATGAAAAGATATTTCAGCACTGAGCACTGATAAAGTCACTGCTAAATGTGAGGCAGTCACTGAGCACCAGAAAATGGCAAGAAACTGCTTTTCTGAGGAGCCTCCAAACCCAACCTAATGCCTGCAGAGACTTCTGTGCCTCACAACACGGACCAAACAGAGCGACAGGTACCAAAACCTTTGTGTTAATCTTTTAAAAACAGAGCCAGTGAAAAAGGTGGGTGATGGAATATCTCTTGAAGAAATCCTGGAATTTTAATGCTTATATACCTTCTTGTGGCCTCTGTAAACTGCCCACAGCCCTAAACTGCTCTGAACACACTACTATGCATGTTCCCAATGCAACAGGCATGCTGAACCTGTGAAGATTGTAAATGATGTCAAAAATTAAATTAAAATGCCCCAAGACACAAAATTCAAACCTTCATTTATTGAGCAGTGCATTTACTGTGATGCCTTCAGAAGGCATGTCAGCAAAAGGGATCAGAAAAACCTGACTATATGAGACCTGTCTTCTAAACACCCTTCTCCCAGTCCACAGGTAATAGATTTTACTCTTGCTATCACACACAGCATGGCTCTCCACTGCCAAGTAATGACAAAACATCATTAATATATTAAGTCAATTTATTTTTTAAATATCAATATGGTAAAAATAACGTGTTTTAACGTAACCTTGAGGCTAACGTGCACTGGCAAATCATTGATTAATTCTCTGCATATGGCAGCTTTTAAACATGGGAGTGGGCATTTTATAAACACAGAGGTATGGAGCACCACTATTTTGGGGTTATTTGGGAGGGGGGGAAGTGCCCTTATCCCTTGATACCTTCTGTGTCTAAAACACTTAATAATTCATATTAGACACACCACTGCTTTCCAAGCTGAGTCCCATGGAAGCAAATTGACTGCTTGGCTTCCTTGTTACACTGGTGGGTGTCCCATTCTCTGCAGAGACAGCACAGGCCCTACAGTATTCTACTGTCTGGGGCTTTTGGGGGGATTTTGGGGGAGGACAGGACAGGACAAAATTCTTCATGTTCTTTCCCTCCTATTTCCAGGTCACCTGCAGAACTCCCACCGTGTGTCCCTGCGCAGGGCAGGATGGGGTCTGCAGGAGTTGGCCATGTGGACAAAGGTGATTATTCAGTGCTCACATGGAAGGAGAAGCACTGGAGAGCTGGAAAGCACAGCAGGCTGAGGGCAGCAGCAATTCATAGGCTTGGAAAATTATGTGGTGTGGGCTTTACCTTTTACACTCCTGTTAACTCTGATTTTCATGAAGTAGGTGGTGTTGCTACAGCAACTGTCGTATCACATCATTTCTGCTGTCTCTGTCACAGGGATCATCTTATTTTATTTTAAACTCAGATATGCAGCTTTTCTTCGTCTATTCTAAAGCCCTCTATATTTTGGATATGAAAAAATTATACAAAATAGAGCTGTGTCATATAAATCTTATTTTTTTTTAATGTAGCAAAGCTTACAGAACATTTTTATTTGTTCTCCTTTTACAAATGCAGAAGGAATAAAGAAAATGGCACTGGCAGATTTATGGTGCTCCAGATTTTCAGAAATAAATTAAAAGCTGGTCTCACAAAGAAGATTTTTCATGCCACCTTGAATGCGTTCTCTCTACAGAAGCTAACCCTGTGTTCCTGTGCACCTCAGCAGAAGTAACTCATCTATTCACAGGTCAAAACATTTTGCTTCCTCATGCCCAGGCTATTTATGAACCTGCATTCCACAGAACTCACACCCAGCTCAGATGCTGCTGCCCACCCACAACCAAGTCCAGCCCTCACCTGCTTTGCCTGCACCTGAAAGAGGCCCCTACTGAAGCATGAGTCCCAACACACCCTTACCTGGTTCAGAGGGTTTGTCCAAGCTGCCAGGGATGAGGTGGTCACCCAGCTTTGCAGCTGCTTTGCTCACTAACCCCAGAATCTGGCTCTACCTCTCTGGCCTCCATTGTGCTGCCTGGAAAAGGTCTTTGAGGGTTCATTGCACAAGTAAAACTCAATAAAATCCTGATGATGGAAAGGGTTTCTTCAATTGTTGTTATTAACATGCATTCCAACATGTGCAGTCACAGATTTTCCTTTTAAAAAATATAAACAGCAACGTGGAATAGTAGTAAATATTCAGTTACACCCTCGGGCTACTCAGGAAATGAAAGAAAAGCTCTACCTATAGTCAAAGGTTATTTCACAGACCACTCAGCCAGCACAGCTCAGACATCCAGATCAAGCTCTGACACAGCCTAAGCTGAGGAGTATTTTCATCTGCTTCTTCCTGAGCATTTCCAGCCACTTCCAAAACTATCAGTGCAGCCACCAAATCACACCTCAGTGCTCCAGCCAGGTCCTGGGCAGACAGCACTCTGCCAGTGTGGATCCAGCCTGTGGGCAAGGACTGTATCTGGTGCACCTGGTTAATGGCCACGCACAGAACTAAGATATCAAAAGACCCTTCAGTTCCTTCAATTGCTTTGCCAACTTCATTTCAGTGCCCCCAGTACTTGACGGTCGTTCTTCAGCTGATTTCCCAAAGAAATTAGTTTTGTGCAGTCCTGCTGTGCACGTTTATCTAGTCCCCTCCCAAAAATTTGGGAAACTGTTGGCCAGTTTCAAACAAATTTGGCAGCAAGGCATCCACACGTGCTACCAACAAGTTTTGTGAAAATAATGTAAATGAAAGCTATTCCCTTCCTGGTTGCAAGAGCCTTGTTACACATCAGAGAAGCCACAGAGGTTGTGCTGCTCAAGGAGCCAAGTCGTTGGGCAGGAGGTAGGAGGGGAAAAAAAGAAAAATATTCACCAAGTCATTGTTTGTTAATGGCAGTTCAGAAAGGCATCTCATCCTCTTGTTCTCTACTGGAATTGAGAGTATCTCTTCACTTTATCCTACCCACTCATTTACTATTTTCAGTAATCATGAGCAAAATGATTTGTTTCACAACTGCACTGTCACTTGACAATCCCTCTGAATTCCAAGCAGACACATCTGGTATTGATAGCCAGCAAGCAGCCATGCACATGGTCTGTCTTAAAAATCAGTGCAGAAGACAGTCAGATGTGGACAACCCAGCTGTCTGCTATCATCTGAGCATTTATTTATTCTTATAATATGTACTGAAAACCAGAACTCTACTAGAAAGAGCTTTTTATGCTTTATCCCCAGCACTTATGCAAGCAATTTAAGCCTTCCAACCAAGACACAGTAGGAGTGTTTGGGAATCAACAAATTTGCTCTGGCAGTGATGAAACATTCATTACTGGCTTTGAAGTAAGGAGGGGTTTGGTTGGAGGGGGAATTTTTTTTTTATTTTCCTAAGATTTTGTTAAAATATGGACAAAAAGCCGGTTGAGGTATGCAGGTAGGACTCAGCTAAGAATCAGAATACTGCAGATTGATGCTGGAAGCTGCCTGTCTGTCCCACCTGAGGGATGCATTCCTGGTGTGATTTTAGTGTGTAAGGTCAGAGATCCCCTGTGCCCCTCTCCCCCTACATTCTCCCTGCTGCTACTGCCACGTTACACACCCACAACTACTCAGGCTTTGGGAAGAACGGGTTAAACTTAGCGAAGGAAAAAACTCAAGCAAGAGAAACACCTTTCCTCTTTCTGCTTAACTGGATAATTGGTGAGCAGGAACCTGCTTGATGAGTTTCAGCAGCTCCTCGAGATCAGCCAGGGCTGTTTCTGAGAGCAGCTCAAGCTGCCAACTGGATAAACACCAACAGGGCACCCCTTGCTAAGGCTTTTGATAAATAAAAATTTCCAGAAGGCAATGAAGCAGTTTGTATTCCAAAGATCCATCCAAACCCACCAAAAGCAGGGAGTGGAAAAGGGAGAGTATTTTATAGACCTTATATACATAAAGCTGTCTTACAGTCAGAATAAACAGATGAGTTTAAAAGAAAAAAGGAAGACTAAATAATTTTTTTACTACAGTGGAGAGAGTGCAACAGTCAAACAAATAAATTAACAGGTTCTGTCCTAAGAATTTAAGGGCCAAGAAAATTCTAGTCCTGCTCTGTACAATCCTCTGGGCTTATTGCCTGATACCATTTATAGTGCAAAGATTTTATTCACGTACTTAGTGATTTTGAGTCCAGCTGGCTGAAATAAAAGTAGGCAAGGATTGATTTTCACCGAAGGATTATCCTGTCCTACCTGTATCAGATGTGTGTGCAAGCACGTGAGTTAAAAAAAAAAAACAAAACAAAACAAAAACAAACAGAACCAAACCCTGGTAAAATCTTGCTGTAATTTCAAGCCAGTCCCAGCTGTACCATCACCAAAGCAGCCCCTATGGCAATCACTGTCCATATTATCATTATCATTTCTATTTATTCACATCAGTGTTTCCATTAACTCAGCACTACAACTGGCAAATAGGCATTCAGATGTGCTGGGTTTTGAGATCAAGACCCAAAGGTCTCCCTTGCTGAATCTCTGCTGGCTGACTCCAGACAACAAGCCTCACCACTGGGCTTTCTCCCAGATTCCCTCCTCTCTGAGGATGCAGGAAAGACTAAGAGGGAGCAAAAGAATATTCATACCCTAAACAACAACATATAGATTTGGGGAAAGTATTTCAGCTTTACCATGTTGATCTGTTCAGACACAGTTCAAAGTTTTTGATGAATTAACCCAAACCCCACAATTCAAGGCTCAATACCATCTATCTAAACCAAACCAACCAAACCCCTCCACACACTTTGGAAAAGTGATGTCCCTTGGGAAGATGACAGGAACTGCCCCCAAACACTGCCCCTTGCCCTCATGCTTTGTACCCCTTCCCCAAACATTATGTCTTTTTGTACTGCTTTCTCATGCAAGGGTGCCCTTGCAGATGTTGGGGTTTCAAACCCAGAGCCAACTTTCCAAAACATGCTGCATTTTGAAAAGCCCATTTTTGTTTCACAGAGAAATAAAGGACTTTGCATCATAAAGCCTTTATTCCCCCCCCCCACTAAACTCAAAGCTTCCCATACAGTTAAAAATCAAATCCAGCTTTATTTTCCTGCATGAGTCAGGCTGCATGCAAACAGCTTCTGAGGAAGACAGCTTGTGGGGGAGAATAGAACTGAAGGAAGAAATCCAGAGAAAAGAAATTCTTCTAAGAGCACACTCCTATTTTCCCAAGACATTTGCGAATATTTTCATTTTAAAGCTAGAGGAAAGCCACCCCCTTCCACCCCAAAAGAAGTTTTAAATATTGTAAAGACACACAAGGACACACTTTATTATTTTAACAATTACTGCTATTTTCAGGGCTCCAGCACAGTTACTTCCTTCCATAATTGGACTTCAATCAAACCCTAGTGAAGCTTTTGATCTTGGAAAGAGTAACAACACAGCTCTGTTATCAGCACAGAGAGGGAAAAGAGTAGGACATCCAGCATTTTTCAATACAAGAAAGTTAATTGCTTTGACTTATATTTATCAAAGGTCACAGCTACAAGTTCTGAGTGCACACACATAACAGTGCACACTGAGAAATCTCATATAAACCAGAAAAAGTCTTGGGGTTATACTATCTGTGTGCATTAAATAAAAAAAAAAAAAAGAAAAAGAAAAAAAAAAAGAAGAAAAAAGCAGCAAAACAATGCTAGATTACTATCCAAATATACCCCAGTGGATGTCCTGCCAAAGAGCAAATATGTGGCTGTAAGCTCCAAACTGAAATAAAAGCTTGGCCAGCAGCCCAGAGCTTCACTGTATTTTGCTCAGCCAGCCATAATCTGGCAGAACAGCATGAACACATTTGCAGCCACGTGATGGAGGAGCCCGTCGGGCCAAGCTGATTTCCTTGTGTTGGTTAAATGTGATCTTCAGACTGTACACACCAGCAGCTTGGGAAAACGTGAGAAAGTGGGAAACAACCAGCCACGGGCTGGAAACTGAAGGGCAGCAGAAAAAAAGTTACTTGAGGAGTTTGCTTAAAGGTTTGGGTTGGATTTTAAAGAGGTGTTTAACTGGGTTCCCAGGGCTGAGCGGCCAGGTTCAGCTGGAGTTACACACCACAAGATCCTGAGAGAACCTGGTTTGGAAAAGGCACTAGGAAGTCATTGGATAGGACTAAGAGCTACCCATCAGTGTTTCAAAAGTGCAAAATGCTGAGTGATTTTGAAGTCCATGCTGAGGAGACTCAGAGGTGCTCAGGCCTGCCAGGATGTGGCCCAGGATGAATGGGGCACATCCCCAGGGTTCAGACACCCCTTGAACAGCCACTCTTGAACACAGAGAAACACCCATGAAGTGAGACAGAACCTAGCCAAAGGATTCAGCCTGAAAAATGTGTGATGACAGCTACCCCCATGATCAGGTACATATTTTGACAGTAGTGATAATAATGTTTTTAAATAACTGACTTAGAGAGAGACAAACAGCACCCCTGTCCAGCATCAGAGCTGCACATGACCCCTGAGAACAGATTACATGTGGATGCAGAAAGAAAAGCCCCCAAACACAAGACCTCAGAAGTACATCCCTGCTGCAGATAAGAGCAACTTGGATGAAGCAGTCACCAGAGTATGCAAGAAAAGTGATATTTGTTTACTTTCTAACAGAAATAAATTGATAAACCAGACACGTGCAGCACCTGGTGAAATCAGAGAAGCACACGAGTTGACAATTACACCTCCAGCTCTTTCCTGCTCCCTGGCTAATGACTCCTTTTCACGTGTTCAGAACAGCTTCCAGACAGAGACTACCACAATTTTCAACAATGACATCAACCGTGTCGCACTGAGAAAATTGAGCAGATAAGAGACTCTGGAAAAGCGCTTCTTAAACCTGGTGATGAGCACGGTCCAAGGGAAAGATCAGCCTTTCTGGGGGCAGCCACATGGTTATGGATGCATCAACATCAGGTCTTGGAGCCTGGACAATCCCTGCCCTGATTTTTGAAGTGCCAAGGCACCCACAGGCAAGGTGTTTCAAGCAGACACCCAAACCACAGCTGTCCAACACGTGTTACTGAAGGCTTGTGGTTTAACCTCCTCAGAAAGTAGATCTGCAGGTTAACTTTAAATATGCTGCACGCTTCCCTAATTCTCTCATGTAAGCATAGAGTTGAGTGATGCAGGTGTTCACAAGGTCAGCTTCCTGCTCCATTTTACTCAAATAAAATGCTCTATCACTTTAGAAACAATTCAAAAAACGTTCTACCACTCCAGAAACACCCTCTCCTGGTGAGCAAGTCCTGTGGCTTTTTGCCTTTGTGAGTTAGCAGAGTAACACACATTAGCAACACATGGCTGAGGAGCATGACACAATCTAGATATGTGATTTATTAACCTGACTTGTTATTTACTCTCTTGTCTTCCAAGAGAATCAATCGTCACTACAGGCAAGGACATAACTCCTCAGTTTTCAGTGGTCAGTCCCTCGTGACTGAGCTGCTTGGGTAGCCCAGGTCCCTGGAAAAGTATGGAAAACCGGAGTAGGAATTAAACAACAGTGCCCCAAGGTATGCGTGACTTCCCAAAGTCTTCACATTCTTTATTCATCAGAGCAGTGATCACCCAGCTGGACAGGGCTGGGATTCTGTCCACCCTTCCTTAGTACTCCACCCTCAGCCAGCAATAAGCAGAGAGAATTGGGCTGTTTCACAGGACAAGCCCAGTGTATAAAAAGGATATACAAATCAAATTATGTCAGGATGAATGCAGCACCAAAAACAATACAAAAAAAAATAATAAACCAACACAACAAACACTGAGCAAACATATACTACAGTGAAAATTTTACTTTGACACCGATATGTTGCTGTGGTATACTTCAAACAACAGTGAGCTCAGCACTTGCAATTATTTCAGATCTGTATCTGCTTTTTCACTCTTAAAAAACCCCAAACAAACAAAAAGCAGACAAAAAAAATTGCAGCATTTCCCCATAAACTTTCTCCAACTTAATCCTGAGGAAGCAGGAAGAAACTCTTAAGTGTCTTTTCAAACAGTTTTTTTTTGTTGTTGTTTTTTTTAGAGACATTTAATATTGCATATGCCACAGCCAGACCAAACAGATTCTTAGACCTCAGGTAAGGGTTACCTATGAGAAACGGTACTAAAATGTCATCATGCAGTGCTGGAAACAGAACGTAGGGACACGGAGAGGTTCCCTCAGGTTTGTCAGTGCCCTGCCAAGGATGCGTGGGGAGAGAGAGCAGGGGAGTGCACCCAGCAGTGCATTACACCGAGAGCAGCCTGTGCCACTACAGCTCTAGCCTGACACACCCAGATTTTACAGCACTGTACTGTACAACTCACAACGCCAAGAAACCCAACGTATCTAATCTGGCAGAAAAAAACAGAGTCGTATCAGGTTAATCATATTCTTAAATTGCACAACTTTGAAAAGCCAGTAGCAAAACAAATCTTCCCCCTCGCTCGTGCTCCCCCAGCCCTCCTCCCAGCGCACGTACCCTGCCACGACCTACTTTTCCTTTTTGTGATTCCTCAACATTTTTAGCCCACTCTCACTCTCCCCTGTTCCTCTCTGACTGCTGAGCTCACTGCAGCCCAGACCAGGGTGGGAAGATTCCCAGACCAGAGCCGGGTAGCTCCGTGTGCAGCGCGGGATGCGCGCTCAAGGACACCTGGACAGCCACCCAAATGTGACACTGCAGTAATTGTGGTAAAGGCCATCAAACCTCAAGTTAGATCACTGGAAAGTGGTTTCAAGCAAGGCACCAGAGCTGGGGTGACTCTGCTGCACAAGGAGAAAAGGATACAAAAATGAATAAAGTTGAGAAATTTTTTCAGTAAAGTAACTGTGCTTTTGTTTGGAGAGGATCCAGACCATTCCACTGTGTGGCATCAGAACTTTCAAGATCTTGCTTACAAACCTTACAACTCGTTTTCTAAATTCTCTTCTTAAATGAAACCCCAGAGTCTCACTTAATCACAGAACCCAAGAAGCTGAGGAGTTCAAAGGAAAAAGAATGGCAGAAAACGTTTGTGACTCCCCTCTCTCCAACACACACTAAACCAATTTAATTTGGTTTCTTGTGGATTCCTTTCTCGAAGTGAATTGGCATCTCATGGTGTCTAAAAGGATGTCAGCTTTTCTAGAAGCATTTCACACAGATCAGGCATTTTAAAGGTCTTAGGTACCTTTTCTAATGTAGAAAGTGCACATTTGCATTACTCTTCCTGCTCAGCA
Organism: Cinclus cinclus; assembly: GCF_963662255.1. Classification (NCBI taxonomy): domain Eukaryota; kingdom Metazoa; phylum Chordata; class Aves; order Passeriformes; family Cinclidae; genus Cinclus; species Cinclus cinclus. The sequence goes on along the minus strand of NC_085065.1, from coordinate 7,989,387 downwards.
ACACATTCCCATCCTACATCTACTCATACATCCACTCGTTTATTTTCATGAAATTTTAGGACTGTAACCAATTCTTCAAAGTCACAACTTTCTTGCTGTATTTGGTTAAAATCTGCTAATATAACCAAAAAAAAAACAGCAAGCAAGAAGAGACAAGAGGCCATACACACCTAGCATGATCAGTTTGGATTTGTTTTCAAAGAAAAATGGTAACAAAGAAATACCCCAATGCCAATGCTGCAGGAGTTAAGTGCCTAGAAAGGCCAGTGCCCCACTGTCACCAACATCCAGATTTCCACCTTGCAGCACAAAGAGAGGCAGCAGTTCAGGGCTGATTGCCCTTCAAAATTCAGTTTAACCCTCTCTGCTGTGATGAGCAACAGGATTTGGGTTTGAGTGCTTAGTTCCTACTTACTAAGCATTACTAAGCAAGAACACAGATGGGTTTTTTAAGCAAGACTTCTTGGTGGAATAAGACTAATTTTCAAATGTTGCAGTGGTAAAAATGACTGAATTGTTTTAAGTAATCTCTGCTTCAGTGCAAGCCTTGAGCATGTGCTTTATGTTCTGCAGCCTTGTGCAGTATGCTCTTCTACAAGAAGGTTTAATGCTGTCATTTCAACAATCTTGCTGGCCTAAAAACATTGATTGCTCCATTAAATGCATTTCTGCAGTATTTTTTGAAGTTTCAAATTATTGTTCCTTCATTTTTTTTCCCAAATGCAATTTACAGTTTCTTTCCTCTCCACATTTAATTTCTATTGGAGTGCTTTCCCCTGTGCTACAAGTGCTGAGTGACCAGGTCACCTCAAAGACACCAATGACCACACAGATATTAAGTAAGCAGGAAGGCCTTTGCAAGTCTTTAAAATAAAACTTAAGATACAATCACTGCCACACAAATTAACTGATCGTGCTGTGGACAGAGACCTTCGTTCATTCATTTGTTTATTAAATTCAGGAGAACCAACCAGTTCTGTAATGAATTACTTAATCTTTGACCTATTGTCCATAGCCATGTTCCAGAACAAAGAATTTACAGCAAGCTGAGCTCCCTAAGGCTAATTGGAAAAGAATGCCTTTTTTTTTTTTAAACCATTCTCCATCTTCAACAAATCTTTGCCAAACTCTGTATTTTTGCCTCTCTGCTTTACAACTACATATTTAAGGATGACGTTTGGTTACAGGTGAGTTATTGCTCCAGTTCACTGTAGCTTCCTCTTGTAGGAAACACATACTAATGCACCCATCTGCAGGTACCTGTTTTGAGTAGTTATCTACATTTGTGTTTCAGTTACAGGGAGCTGAGTTTTCTAGAACCCTAATGCAATTTGGATTTTTTTTTTTATTTCCTCCTACAACAGCCATACACCAAAACAAAGAGCTCCAAGATGCTCAGTGCCTGTTTTCATTAAATTTCAAGTAATATAAACAAGAGAATAATGCCAGTAAGATGAAGAGCTAGAGCTGTTTCTCTCAAAGTTGAGCAGAGAACCCTGAAGCAAGAGCTTGCCACATCACAGGAGCTAAGCAATGATGTTGGAGGGTGCAGAACAAAAATCTGGCCCAAATTTAGCCCTGGCAAAACTCAGTTGAGAGAATGGGACAGGGGAAGCAGAACTGTACCACAGCTTCAAGCGTGTCAGAAACGTGAGAGGCTGAACAATATTTTGCATTTGTTTAAAACTTGATGGAAAGCACCTCAGTCATGCAAAGCTGAAGTGCTGTGAAGAACACCAGAATAAAAGAAAAAATAAATAAATGTTGTGGCACATGCTGCCTTACCCACCTGTGTTAAGTCTCCACACTGCAGTCCTCAAGCTCTCAGGACTAAATTCAGCTTTGTGATGAACAGAGTACTTCTTTATCATCATTTGTTCATTAAAAAGAAAAAAATACAAACTACAGAAAACCACTTTGTCATCCATTCATTTTGACACAGTTGTGCATTTTACACTCATTTTCTATAGCAAGTGATTATGCATAACGTAGTCCATTAAGTGGAATAGATTAGAGGTTTAAGTAAATAGGTTTTTTTAGAGCTTTCATTATCTACTTAAGATCAACCCACAGTTTTTCTTGAAAACAACTTAGCTGAAATATTTTTTTCAGCTTACCAGTCTTCTGTGAAATTCAGACAAAATATTGAAAATACATTTTATTTGTTATGAAAAGAAGACTTAACAAAATAATAAAAAAAAACAACCTATGCTCATGTTTTATGTGATACAAATACTAAACACCTCTATAGTGTACTGCCAGGCAACCAAACTTGATTTCATAATGCACTAATGTCCTTTTTACTGATGGTGACTAAGTCCTTTCATCCTGCAAAAACTCCACTGGCCACCGAGAGCTGTTACCCCCCCCCCCCCCCCCCCTTAAAAAAAAATTCCAGAAAGATGAATGACAAGAGAGTGAATGGTGACATTTTGCTGCTCCACCTGGGAGGTGACGGAGAGCAGTCAACAAGCTGCCTACCTGCTGAGCAATACAGAAATCAGGGAGACCACATGAGGAGCAAAGTACTTATTGCTGAGATTAATTGGCAAAATCTGGCCACTGCAGCTTCCACAATTGCCAATTTACTGTCATACAAATATGTAGAGATTGAACAATTTCATGTGTTTTCTAGTAGCTTCATCTAATCAGGTAATAGTGGTGTCTTTGTATTCATCTCCTGATGAGGTCTTCTCTCTTCACTATAACATATTGTTTTATGAAAGACTTCAGGGTGTACTCGCTCCTTAGAAAAATCAAATCACTGCACTGAGAACCATTCAATCACTCTGCAATGCACTTCGAGATGGGAAGCAAAGCTCTGAAAAACACATTGCACTTTTCTAAGTAACAGCAAGCTTGACACGCAAGACATCCTTGAAATATCTTTAAGGGGACAAAAAAAAAAAAAAACCAAAAAAACCACCAAATCCTAGGTCTTCCCTGTGCTATCTTCCTAAGTCTGGACAGCCCATCCTTGCAGGAGGAGCTCTCCCTTTACAGCCTAACACCCCAGACTATTTCATGCTGTTTACTGTTTGAACTCCAAACTAACTTCAAGTTCTTTCACGCAGCCAAGCAATTATTTAACCAATAATCAACATTTAACCGTGAATATTAAAATTAGCTCTCTTGAAGGAGACACAGTGTTCTTGCTTCCAGCATTAACAAGCCTGTGCGTTCAGCACTTTTTCCCCCCCTCGTTATCATGTGACAGGCTATTTTTAATATTTGCCTGAATGTATTCTGCATCTCCCTTTGATGCAGGGAGCAGTTCTGCGAGGTTTGCCCGCGGACTGCTCTCCCTTGGCAGCGGCAGGGGCAGCGCAGGGTGCAGTTGTGCATCTCAGCGTGGTTTGGGCTGGCAGGAGCAGAGCTGGGCTGAGCACAGGGCAGGGACACGTGCCTGGAGCACATGGTCCAGCAGGCACCCAGAGCTCACGTGAGGCTCAATGTGAAGAGCAGCTCCTGGTACCAGCCTGGCCCTGCTGGAGCTTGGTCATTCCCATCCTCACGTGGGAGGCCAAAGGTCAGGAAATTCCCCTTGGCCTCTGGGAAAGAAGGGGTTCCTGCAACACTCAGGGATGGCTTGTAAACAATGATTAACGCTCAGGAGAGGATTCCGACGCTGCCCTTGGCTCTGCCAAGCTGTGCTGGAGGAGGAGGAGGAGGAGGTCACGTTAAAAAGCACAGGGGAAGGAAGGCTGCAATACAGGGAGTGCTGCACACACCCTTTGGGGGCTGCCCTGGCACCACCTCACCCTTGCATGGAGCAAGAACAAGCCTCTCCCAGCTGGCTGCTGTGCCCAGCACAAACATGAGCTCCAAAAAACACTGAAACCCACCCAGGGATGCCTGCTGTCAGTCACTGCAGCTCAGTGCCTGTAATGGATACTGCACTCTAGACAGAGTAGCTGGACTGACCAAACAGCATTTCATAAAAATCTTTAGGGGATGGGAGCTGTACGTACACCTCACGTGGAAACAATTCCCAGCTTTTTCACTGATGTGCTTCTAATTTTATTTTAAGTAAAGACTTGCAGGTATTGCACATAGGTATATTTCTGCAGTGGATTACAAAGCTTGTTTTTCTTTCTTTTCTTTCCTAAAACGATCTTTGGTAAGTAGCCTAAGGCACCCAGCCACACAGGCAACACAGACAGAAAACCATCATCAGAGAACACAAAGAAGGAGGGAGCTCTCAGAGTGCCCAACACCCCTGTTCTCCTTTGGAGCAAGGCAGAAACAACACCTGGTTATCACTGTGCCAGCAGCATCCCTGTGACACAGCCCCACATCCAAGGCTTTGGTGGCAAACAGAAAATTCAGATCTCAAAACGCAAAATCCCAAAAACCTTCTAGTTAGGATTCTGTGCCAGATCTAGCTGATGCTTCTCTAATTCACACCTTTCAAACCTTTTACACTACCTGCCCCAATCCAACGGGGCCACATGGGGAAAAGGAGATAGGTAAAAAGCAACAACCAACTAGTTACCTGCAAAATATACAACCTCCCTTTACATACAAACTGCTAAAAATTACTCCAGATTTCCTTAAGGGCTCCGCATTTAAAAGGAGATTTACATTCCACTAAAAGACTACAGGAGGTGCATGACAGATCAAGAACCACAGAAGTGTGTTGGCAGTAATTGGTTACTTTAAAAGCTTCATAAAAATCTGAAAACCTTTTTCTGAGGAGACCACAGACTCCAACCAACCTACCAGCATCCAATACCAAGACAAAACAGATGTTTTAAATGCATCTACACATCACAATGAAATTTGGTCTGCAATGCTAAAATAAATCAAAATACAGTTTTTTATTAACAAAATCAGCACTCTGAAAGATGCACACATGATTTCACTCCTGCAAGTCATTACTCTGTGTCCCTCATAAAAAAAAAAAAAAAGCTAGAAATTTCTGCAACTACATTCCCTGAACAGAAAGATACAGGAAATAGGTGCTTGCTTTGTTCTTTGCAGATGATAAACTGGTGAGCCTAAACATCTTTCCATTAACCAGATAATCTGATCTGGAAATGCAGAATTAAGTTATATCCATACAGATCCTTTCTGTTGCCATTCCATTTTTTAGCAGGGAGAAAGAAAACCAGCGAGGATTTCGGTAATGTCACGTCCACAGTCAGGGTCAGCACAGCTTTGCTGAGCCTGATGACACTCAGGGAATGCCAGCACAGATCTCTTGATCCCTTCCAGACACGGCACAAAACACGTTTGGGCAACACCGCTCACTCCTACAGACAGATGAGGCTTGTGCTGGAAATGCATGCACAAAACTAAATCTCCTCCTCCACATTAAATCTCCCATGGACCATCCCTGGCCCAGCTGCATCCGAGTCACCGAGTCCCAGCCAGGGCTCCACGTGCAGGGGGAATGTCCCCCCAGGACAGGGCACAGCCAGGGTGGGAGCTGTGCCCACCTGCACACGACCCCAGTGCCAAACCTACAGAGCCACTCAAAGAGGAGCAGCACAGCATGGACCCTTCCTCTAGCCCCACGCACTCAAACAGGGAAAAATTCAGGAAACGCACCACTGAAATATTTTTAGAATTGCAAACACCTAAAACACTCAGTTTTCCTGAAAGTAGTAAGATCACATGGAATAAATCTGTATTGAAATTGCATACTTCCTGCTACTTGTTCTTTGCTTTATTACAGTAACACAAATCACAACACTGCATACTGGAATGATAGCTCACACCAGCTAAAAACCTTTCTTTATGTGACAAGAGGAAAAAAAATCTATTTCAAATGTCTTAAGGTATGGAAACAAACAGGCTCTGTTACAATGATTTTAACATTTACCTCCCTATTTCAAAGCAGCATATTTGCCTTGGCCCTTTTATGATAACCCTTAAATGCACATTTTTACTTTTACTAATTTTGTTTAAAAATACATGCTGTTATATTCTCAAACTTGTTCAAATGCTGAACTGTGAAATGCTCTTCTCTTCAGTACAGATTGTCAAAGATTTTCACATGACAGCACGTAAAAATTTCAACAACCTGATGATAAACCAGACTACTGTTAATTAAGTCACACTTCCTATCTATAATGGGGGACAAGAAAATATTATTTAAGCAGTGAAATGAGCTGCCCTTAAAAAAAAAAGCAAAACAGGTTTTAAACAAAAAAAACCAAAACTATTCTTGTTAAGGCAAGATGGTGTTGGGAAAAATACCTGCAAATTTAGGTGTTTTATCCTACCCCAAGAGACACAACTTCCTTTACAACAGCAAGAAAGTGCACAGTGAGACAAGCTTGTAACCCTGCACTGCAAAGGGCTCAGGAAAAACTAGAAAACTAAAAAAAAAAAAAAAAAAAAAAAAAAAAAAAAAAAAAAAAAAAAAAATCAATGAGTTGAAAAGTCACACAGATAGTTGATTACAAATTCTGACAGGTGATCATTAAAACCCTGGCTCACTACCAGGCTCCTCTGAAAATAAAAGAGAATGAGGACAGATTATCTGCTTTTAATTTTGTGTGTGCACAAGTGACAGAAAATGGTGTAGCACATATGCACTATTTTTAAAGCTGGCTCAGATAAAGCAATGGTTTCATGTTCTGCTCTTGCCTACTCCAAATACATTTTAGCTTTGGACACCCTTATAAGTTATTAGTTAACCATGAAAAGCCTTGAAACTGAAACACACAGCAAAGTCAAATCCACACAAAGTAAAAGTAAGTAAATGAAATCCATGACTAAACACACACTTCTGATTGGGGGCCAAGGTGTCTGTTGACAGGTTTGGGGAGCTTTGGGGGATATTTTATTTCTTTTTAATGAGACAGGAACATTGCAGACTTGTAAGACATTTCTATTTCATCCCGCTCCACAACTTTTGCCTCTCTTATTTATTTATTTTGCCTCCTTATCAGATGATTCTGACAATGACTTCACACGCTGAGCATGGCAAACGATCAAGCAGAAGGGAGAGGAGTGGTTTCCTGCTGCCAAGAGCACACTTTGCTCTAGCACACCTCATGTGAGCAGAAGAGCACAATAAAGAAGTCACTCTCTTTTTTTTTTTTTTTTAAAGGAGGAAGGCAAAGCTCCATGTTTCCCAAACTTCAGTGCTGACACTCTTCCACTGCCCATGATCTCAGCCATGCTGGTGTCAAGCCAGAGCAGTTACGTTGGATTTGGACTGGTGTCTCTAAAGGGTCGATCTCGAGTGCTAATAAAATAATAAAAGACTTCCACTGACATCAGACAGACTGGAATTGTGCATTACAACCTGGCCTTGGACTCCACAGCGTTTTCTTAAGTGTAAGGTGACTACAGATACAAATTACGAATTCAGGTCAGAGTTACACTCAGTTTATGCCAATTTAAGCAATATTATAATGTTGTTCCAAAACTTAGTTCCTGTGGCAAATTTTACTTTGCTCAGTAGAGAGTGAAGTTACGGCCAAAACTTCAAGTAAGAAGCATTAACCTTTAACTCCAGAATAGCTGCCCACTCCTGTCTTCTCACACCAGATATTGGCTGAAGGAATGTTCTCTTTCCCTGCTCTTTTAACACTGTGGCATCTAGACCATTCTGCCTGTGGTCTTTTTACTTGCTAACAGCTAAGATACCAACTAAGATAGCCAAGTTTCCTTGGAATTCCCAGAGCTTTCCTTTGATAATTTAAACAAAAATCCTGGTGGAGCAGCTTAGCGATAACTGAGCTGTTGTTCTTATTTGCTGGAGTGTGAGTGACAGGAATCCTCTGGGCCCTAAGCTGCCTGTGGCTGTGCAGGGAGAAGCAGTGATTTACACTGGGGAGGAAGGGTTCATGCCAAATTCCACAGGGAAGTTCTAAGGGCTGATTTACCTGGTCTGACCGGGCTCTGCATGCAGTTCTGCGACACCATGCCTGGATGGACTGAAGTAGAAGCCCTGCTGCTGAGGTCCATGACAGAAGGTGATGCTGAGGTAGCTTGCTGGAGACCTGACTGGTGTGGGCTAGGCTCGTGCTGGTTTGGGCTGGGTGGAATGCCATTTTCTGAGAGGAATTCTTCCAGGTCCATGTATTCCAACTGGAAAGTGTCTCCATCATATGGCAGTGTCTTGTCCCATAATGTTGGACCCAAGAAAGCTGACTGAGGGACTGTGGTACCGGTGCTGTCATCATCTAACTTCTTCTCTTTGTCTTTTTCTTTACCGAATGCTTAAACAAAAACATAATAAACATGTAAGAACTCGGTGATTAAAACATTAACTACTACTATTTCCACTATTTCTGCTGTACTTTTAAGTGTAAGAAAAGAATACTACCTTCGAAATAATAACTCCTTTTGACTCACTCTACTTGGAAGAGAATTGAGAGGTCATGTCACTGAGCACCTTTGTGGGAACCAACCACATTTTTGAGACTGCCCTTTTAGTTAACAATTCCACTCCATGCACAGCTTTGAACGTCAGCATCAAAAAGTACTCATCAGACTTAAAAATGTACACGTAAGCATTCCAGCAAATTGGAAGCTATTGGTATATTCTGTTGAAAAGGAACAGTCTTAGCCTAAAATCCCTTGGATCCTGCCATTCTTCTAAAGTAAGGTCCCGATCTTGCTAGTCCTGGCACAAGCAAGTAGTTCTCAAATTCTGCACTTCTAAATGTTATTAACATACAGTGGCAAAGGCTGACAGAACATTATTTTGATGTGCACAAGAGACAAAAAATACTCATAGGCAGAAGAAAAAAAAAATTAAACAGAGGCTTCTTCGTTTCTACAGCCCCCAGTGATTTCAATGCACATTTCGTAAGGGAAACGCCTGATTTCTCTGTGAGATCTACAAGAATCTGAACTCATAAAGCTTCCTGTCAGCTACCAAGTCTTCGCAGCATTTTATTTTTAACCTCATACAACAGCCCCGGTGAAATCCTGCGAGTCGCTTGGCAGTGGAACTCGGAAAGACGAGGAGACAGGAACTGCGAGACCTTCCCTGGGTTTCTGCTTTTCGTGCGCGCTCGATCCGTTCGCCATACCCGGTGCGGGTGTTCCCGAGCTGCCGCCGCTTCCCGGGGAAGCCGCAACTTTCTGCTCCCGCTGAACTGGGGACGCGGGGCCGGGAGCGGGTTGCTGTGGGCCCTGGGACGGGGATCCCGGCCCCCTTTACCCGAGGCACCGAGCGCCCTAGGCGACCGTGCCCCGGCACCGGCGATGGGAGCGCGTCCCGTTAGCTCGGGCCGGGGCGGGCGCTCCGAGCGAGCCGTCCCGGGGCTCCATCGCCGGGGGAGCACGCGGGGCGGGGGCGGCCGGGGGGAAGGGAAAACGGGAAAGCCATGCCGCGGTCCCCGGGTGACGGCGGGACCGGGGCGCGCTGCGAGGGGTCCCGGGGAAGCCTCACCGTCTTCGTGAGCGAGCGGCAGCTTAAGCGGGTTTTCCAGCAGGGACTTCAGCACGCCGTAGGTGGGCGGCAGGAACGGGGGGTTCAGCGGGAGCGGCCGCGACATTGTCGGTAGGGGCTTCCCGCGGCGGCGGGGAGGGGGCCCGAGGGGGCAGCTGCGCGGCGAGCGGTTCCTTCCCCCCTTGCTGCGGCCGCTGTCGCGGCGCGGGTGATCCGGACGCGGGGCCGGGCCGGGCCGAGCGCCGGTGGCGAGGGGCGCTGGGGCCGCGGGACAGGGCGCGGACCGGGCGCGGGTCAGGCCCCTCCGCCGCGCAGCTGCTCCGCCGCCGCCGCTCCCGCCGCCCGCTCTGCGCCGCTCTGCGCCCGCCCGCCCCGCGCCCACGTGCAGCCGCCGCCGCTGCTGACGTCACACCCGATAACGGCCCCGCCATTGGTGCGCCGGCCACGCCCCTCCCCGGTACCGGCCACGCCCCCTCGCGCGCCCCGCCCCGGCACGCGCGCGGCCGGTACCGGGGCGGGGGGGGGACCCCGGGACACCCGGCCCAAACCCCCCCCGCGGGGCCGCAGCGCCTCCCCGGTAACCGGGAGGAATGTGTTAATGACATGTTAATGAGCTGAACGATTGACCCCGCTCGGGGCATCCGAGCGTGGCGGCTCCTCCGGGGCAGCGGGACCCGGCGCTGCCGCGGTGCGAGGGGTCCCGGCTGCAGGGCATGGCGGGCGGGGGGTCCCACCCGTGCCTAAGGGAACCGGCCGTGGGATCTGCGAGCGTTTCCCACCGAGCTCCCCCTGTGCCGGCTGTCACTCCGGGGTGACGGCGCTGTCACCAACACGAGCAGGGCCCTCACCATCTCACAGAATCCTTCGGGCTGGAAGGGACCTCTGGAGATCACCCAGTCCAACTGCCCTGCTCTGGCAGGGTCACCCAGAGCAGGTGGCACAGGAACGTGTCCAGGTGGGTTTGGAACATCTCCAGAGGGAGACTCCACAGCCTCCCTGGGCAGCTGTTCCAGGGCTCTGCCACCCTCCATGGAAAGAAGTTTTTCCTCATGCTGAGCTGGAACATTGTGTGGTTTAGTTTATGGCTCTTTTTCCTCATCCTGTCACTGGAGACCACCAAGAAGAATCTGGGCCCATCCTCCTGGATCCCACCTTGGAGATATTTTTATGCATTGATGAGATCCCCTCTCAGTCTTCTCCAGAACAGGCCCAGCTGCCTTCAGACTCTTCTTGTAAGAGATGCTCTAGACCCCAAATCATCTTTGTGGCCTCTGCTGGGCCCTCTCCAGCAAGTCCTTATCTCTCTTGTCCTGAGCAGCCCAGGATGGGACACAGCACTCCAGATGTGCCTCACCCGGCTCGAGTAGAGGGAGAGGTCACACTCTTCCCAGTTTGCCCCAGGATCCCACTGTCCTCCTGATCCCCAGGGCACACTGCCAGCTCACGGTCAACTTGTCATCCACTAGGACTCCCGAGCCCAGTTTTTCCTCCCCACTCACCATGATCCTCGTTCAAGCACAGCTGATTTTCTTTTTGCTCTGGCCTTCAGCCTATGCAAGCTGTGCAAGAACTGCATTCATCCCAGACTAACTCCACCCTTCAGGTGCCTGTGGACATCTGAATCTCCCTTCTTCCCATTTAGGTTTTCTTTTGGATTGCATTTTACAAAGTTTTACCATCTGTGTTTATTAATTTATTATTAACCATCAACAAATATAAATAATCATAAATATTCACTAGAAGCAAATAAAGATAAGTTATGTGCATAAACTGCCCAGTATTTAGGAAGAAAAGCTGCCTGAGGAACAGTTATGTTTTCCCCTTGTGTATCTACTGTATCTATGATGTTGTGACCAGGAACAGGACTCAGGAACGGCTGGAGCTGTGTCAGGGATGGTTAGGTTGGATATCAGGAAAAGGTTCTTTCCCCAGAGGGTGGTAGGAACAGGCTCCCCAGGAAATGGGCACAGCCTCGAGGCTGTCAGAGCTCCAGGAGCGTTTGGACAACACTCTCAGGGATGCACAGGGTGGGATTGTTGGAGTGTCTGTGCAGAGCCAGAGGTTGGACTGGATGATCCTTGTCAGTCCCTTCCAACTCAGGATATTCTAGAATTCTATTATTATTTGGTGCACTGACCAGTGTCTTGTTAAATGAACTGCCTAAAACAAGCAACCAGTGAAAGTCCAAAGTACATTCAAATCAATAAAACTGCACTGGCACTACCAAAAACATGAAGATTTGGGATTGTGACCATCAGGCCCCATAGAACCAGAGACAAGTGACAGGAACAAACTCAGGGCGTGGCTGAGCAGGGCTTAGGAGAACCTTGGGGTGCCACAGATGCCACATGGTTCACAACTGGAGCATGGGTGTGATAGCAGCAGCACAGGAGTTTTTAAGAGTCACCTAACCAAGGAAAAAAGCCGTGGATTATTAAACGACTGTACACGTACCAACGTTGCCTCAGACGGCCAAATTGCTGGTTAGTGGAAACCTTTAATTACAGAGGTGCAGATGAGTGACACAAAGATTAGGGTGATTGCCAATCCTTATGCAGATGTGGTACAGAACGTTTCTTCTGTGCTGCCTAAAGAAAAATAGATACATTTAGGAGATATGATAAGCAGCAAAGAAGAATAAATAGAACAGAAGATGCAAAAGTAATGGGGATACTGGGAAACACCAATAACAAGATTAGTTTTGGGTGAAAGCTCAACTTGAGCACAACTACTCATGTTTTTATGGTTACTGACTGAACTCGAAAAAAGAAACTGCATTTTCAACACCACAGGACAGGAAACCTGCACTGCTTCACTGCTTGACAGTGAACGGGGTAAATTATGGGTAGATTAGTGCAAGAGTGGAGCAAAAGGAAGCCTCTCTCAGCACTGTGTGTAGTTACTGCCCCTGCATTCCCAACACACACCGGAGCTGGGAATTTCCTGCATGAGAAAGCCAGAATAACTCTTCCTGATTTATAGACCAGCCAGCAAAGCTGCGCAGAGTACCTGAGCAGAGTGCTGGAGCTGTTACTTTCGGTCTCACACAATAGGATTTTAACTCTGGCCATGCTACACAGGCAGATTTCATGTCAAATAGCCTAAGACCCAGGCTGTCAGGATACCATGTTGTTGTCTGTATATGCAAATTATTGATTTTTACTTGCTACAATTTTCCAAAGGTGGCCCCTAATTCCTTCCCGCTGTTTTGACCACTGGCTGGTCCTACATGGCGCATGCCAGGCAAAGCCAATCAAGACAAAACAGAGCTAATGATCACTACCTGAATTTCTCAATTTTCCGATTGCAATAAATTTTTGGCATGTGTTCTTAGCTTAGCATTCACCCATAAAATCTCTGTTTCGTGGCTTATGAAAGACAATGCAGCTGCTTAGTTTTCATATTGAAAATATCTTGATGGGTGCCTTATTTTAAAAAAAGTTACCTTAACCCATATTTGTATTTCTGCTCATGGTCGTTCCCATCACTGGGATCAGTTATACGGCTTAATTCTTTTCAAACCAAGTAACCAGTGGTTAATGTATTGTAAGATTTTTTTTAAATTATTATTATTACTGTGATTATTTTCTTTAGCAAAGACAATCTGCAAGGCCATTTTAAAGTCGACAAATCTTTATGCTTTTCAGGGGTCCTTCAACCAAGGCGCACTAAGGACGTGGTGATCACCGCCCTGGACCATCCCGCCTGGGGTCCCCCGAGCACCCACCGATGGCCGCTGCGCCGTGGGATGCTCAGCCGGAGCCGGTTTGGACCGCAGCGGGTCCCGAGCACCACGGGGCGGCCAGCGGGGACCCCGACACCTGCAGAGCGCTGGCCGCGGTGCCGGAGGCTCGGCGGAGGAGGCAGCGGTGGCTCCGCGACGGCAGGACAAGGAGAGGGACGGCGGCAAGGACAAGGAGAGGGACGGCGGCAAGGACAAGGCCACGGCCGCGACCCCGCTCCCCTCACGGCGGCCCCGGGCTCCGCCCGCAGGTCACGCGGCGCGGGGGGCAGCGCGCGGGGCCGTCACGTGAGCGCGCGCGCGGGCCGTGACCTACTTTGGGCCAATGGCGGGGCCGGCGGGCGGGCGCGCGCACGGCCCCCTCAGCTCCCTCAGCGTCCCCCGTGCCGGCCGAACGGGAAAAGGGGGTGTCCCGGGTGGGAAAATGGGATGTCCCGAGTGGGAGAATGGGTGCCCTGCTGGCACGCGTCCTGCCGAGGGATGGGGATCCGGCCGGGGAAGGTGTGCCAGGGGTGTCCGGCCGGAGGAGCGGGCTGTCCGGCTGGGAGGATTGCCGTGCCGTGGGTTGTGGTCTCTGCCGTGCCATGTGCTCCTGCCGCCGGGGCGAGCGGCGGCTCCGGCACCGATGCCATCATCGCCCACCGTGTGCCCCCCGCCTCCCGCCGTGCCCTGTGTCCGGCCCCGGGGCACCTTGCGGGATGTGCTCTCGCTGGGGCAGGAGCTGCCCCGGCCCCTCGGGAGCTCCGGGGGCCGCTGCCGCACAGCGCTGCAGGTCAGAGCTGTGGGCACCGCTTGTGCCGCGTTTGGGTAACCCTTGGTCTAGCCTGCACTCCGTCCTGCCCTCAGGTCTGAATCTGTTTGTGACCTTTCCTTTAAAACTCAGTAACTGTCCCCGCCCTGCTCCAAGTTACTTTAAACGCATTTTACAGTTTTTTAGGTAAAAATCTCCCATCACTGTTCATGAGATTAATTTTCTCCACTGTTTTGAAGCAGTTCCCATTCTCCTACATGTTGTCTTGGCATAGCCTGTAATGGAAATTGGGAATTCTGTTCTGAAATACCTCCTGGAAACACGACTGCAGAGTTTTTCCTCATACAGAAAGCTGGAGTGGAAGTGGGATCCAGCTGACCAGTATGTTCTGAGGGACCTACCTGTATTTTCTCCATAAATATGGAGAAAAGTGGGGCAGGAAGACAATGCAGTAATCATGGCTCAGCAGAAACATGGTTACTGATAGATGGAGAAATACCTAGTCCTGTGCTGGGAGACAGCTATTGTACAGTCAGCTCGTGATCTAGAACTCTGTGTGTATTTAAATATAGACTGGTCTGAAGAAGCCAGGCTTTTTCTGTCTGAGGGCTAAATGGGAGCCAGTACTGTATGTCCAGTGTGAGAGATGTCTCAAACCCGAGCAAAGCTTCTAGTTAGATATCTGTATGGTCACAGCTGAGCGAGCTGAACTGCTACTGTCACTTCATTCCTCTGTTAGATATGTTCTGTCTGGAGACAACAGTTGCAAAAGTAGGCAGCTAGAGAACAAGGTGCAAGATGGAGAGAATAAATAATGCAGAGCAAGTGTTTGGGTCAAGGCACAGGACAGACTGAAAAATCAAATGGTTTGCAGTACCTTAAATACTCACTGATTCATCCACTGAGTGGATCTCCACCTCAGCCCTTTGGGAGCCAAAACAATGGATTGAGTGAGATGCACAAAAAAACCCCAAAAAAACAACAAAAAATTCCCCTCCAAAACCACAAAAAGACTAAACGGGAGAATTGGAAGAGGCTTATGATTCAGCCTTTGTTTTAGCTCTGATTTGTCCCAAAGCAGTGCGAGTTCCCGGGCTGGCCTCGCAGGGCAGTGCATTTCCAGCTGTGTGACGCAGAACACGGAGGGCTGTGAAAAGCCACATGAGAACGCTCTGATACCCACACCCAGCTGAGCTGAAAAGCAGCAGCTTTTGAAGAGAAGGTCGAGAGACACTGAGGAGCAGTGCCTGTCCTCCACCTCCCTCCCCTCCACAGAGGTTCTGGCCACAGCCCTCACTTGGCTTTCCAAGTGAAAGCTGCTACTCACAGCACTTATTACTGAAAAATGGATGTTTATTGTCCCCGTGAGGTGCAGCTGAGCAAGCTGCTGGGGCTCCTCACAAGACAAAAAAATGCCTGTTGAATGAACCATGAGCTGCCCCCACCTTTTTTAAATTTTTTTTTTAATTTCTTTTTTAAAATTTATTAATTTTTTTAAAGTTTAATTGAATGTGGGAGAGACAGGTTTGGAACTGCTTTTGGGTGATAGCAGAGGAACTTCTCTTAAGCAATCTGGGGTGGTTCCAAAAAGCATTCCAGTTCTCAGAAAAAGAGGTATTACTAGTCATTGCTTATATGCTGTGAGTTGAAAGATTAATAATTTTCTCTGCCAAAGTTTACAGGCAGACTTTACCATGACAGGGTAGATCAAATACATGTTCTTGCCTGGGCAGCTGACCTGGTTTGAACTCAGCAAGTGTGGCTCTCAGTGATGACTACAGTTTCGGAACAAATACTCCACTCTGCTTTTTAAAGCAACCTTCCCCCTGTAAAGCATTAACCAGATTCTCAAGGCCATTCCAGGCACCTCGTGCCTTTGGTGCCTTGGTGAATTTTTTAGACCCAGTAGGTGTAAGCAGCCAGATGACAGAACTGGATTGAGATGAGAGATAAAGGAGTAGCTGGCCTGTTTTGCAGTCAGACCTTCCCCTGATTAAGGACAACTCCCAGATGGTGCCAATGGGAAAAACAACTTGATCCTTCCGTTTATTCCTCTGCACTCCATTCCTCTTCCTTTTTCACTCTTGGCTTGCGTGCTGCAAAAATACGGTTTAGAAATAGCTGTTCTTACATGCTCAGGCTGTTTGATTTTGGAATTTGGCATTGGTTTTACTGGAGACAGAAGAGCACCCACGAGCACAGAATAAAAAGCCCGTCCCCAGGCAGAGCTGCAGCAGAAGGGAGGAGTAAAAGGTGCAGGAGCTGAGCATCATCCCCTCCTTAATCAGAGTTTCTGTTGAAGTCAATGACCCAGATTTCTCTGACTTCAAATGGCTGCTTTCAGAGAGCTTGCCGGAGGCACGGTGCTGGGGAAGGTCAGGCAGAATTTCGCCTGAAGAATTCCACATGCACAGGCTTATCAGCTCGGGATCTGTACAGCTTGATACTGCAAACCCATGCTCTCCAACGAGCTCTCAAAGTCACTGAAGTGATTGCTGCCTGGGCTTCAGGTTTGCTAGGCTGCCCTAAGCTTGAGATTTCTTTCTGTGATTAGTACTGTGACATCCACCTTGCTCCCAGGTTTTGCTCTTGAAAAAAGAAGATGCAGAAAGCACAAACCAGTTCTTCATCGTTTGGGTTTAAATTATTAAGAAGTGATGTGATATGAAATGTGATAAACCTTTCTTATCTTTGGCAGGAAAGCCTGACCTGTGCAAGACTGGGAAAATTCCTACAGACAAAAATCAGACTTCTAAACGTAAAGGCGTTAAAATCATGCTATGTCTTCTTATGAAGGAATTATTGTAACAGCAGCAAGTAGTGCAGAAATGCACATTATTAACTGTATGCAGTTTGTCCTGCAGGTTTAGATTAATTAAATCCTGTTGATGAGACTGGGGGTGTTATTTTCCTCCTCTTTTTTAATGCACTCCCCCTCTCAGTTCCATGCAGTGCCTGAGCAGATTCCTGACACTGCTGCCAGCCCACAGTGCCCTTTTTGGGTATTCCAAGTACCCCCAGCCAGGGCATTCTGCTAAATTACCACCTCTCTTATGGCCCATTTTATTCTATTTAAATCTTTCATCAGGAATTTCCGCTGGTAACAAGTTGCCATATCATATCGGAATATGTTAAATACCCTACCTAAAAGCCTACCAGGCTTCCCAGGTTTTTGGAAACCTGCTTATGCAAATATCAATGCAACACAGAGACTGAACACTGTCTTAAGAGGCAAATGCACCCTGGATTCTATGTGTGTTTTTCTCCCTATTTTATTTAATACAGGAAGTCTGATTAGACCTCTAAATATTACATTTTAAAAAGGCTTGGGAAACAGACTATTAGTAAGTTGGACCTTTAAAAAATGTATATGCCAGCCCAGAATCAGTTTTACTGATAGAAAGCATTCCATACCTGGGTTTCAGTGGCATGGCTGGCTGTTTATCAGAAGGAAAAGGTGGTATCTTCCCATAATCACACGTTGGCTTTGTCTTACCTGTGTCCAGGGTGACACAGGACAGAGCAGCTGCACCCGAGGGCTGTGCTCTGAGGGACAGGGACAGATCAGAGCCCTCGTGCCCCTCCTCTGCTGGAGTGAGCAGCTCTGCAGAGTCCTGGTGCTCCTCGGCTAGCCCAGGCTCATTGCTTGTGTCTCCTGCCAGGACCGATGCACACAGAGACAATGAACACTGAAAGAGACTCCTCGTGTTTGCCATGCCAAGCAGCGCTCAGCTTTGTAAAGTTTTTCTGCATTAAAGTGAAATGTTGAAGTTAATTGAGATGAATACAATGATAGGTGGCAGCTGTATCATAACAACCCCTCAACATACACAGACTCAAGAAAGCAGAGGCAACCCTGCTATTATTGTTTGTTGCTTTATTCTGCCTTTGACTTTTTTTTTTATGCCATGATTTCTTTTAAAGTTATCTGCTCTGTTCTGCAGCAATGTGGGTGCATAATTGACTGTATTTGGACTAAAGATATTCTTGTCTGTATGTTTTCCTGGCCAGGCATTTAGACTACAGGCTGTATGGAAAGCATCAGGCAGAAAGTTATGCAGAAAACATCAGGCAGGACTGGTTTGCTATTAAAGCAGCTTTGTAATATTTTTATTCCCATTATTTTTTAAAGCCTTAAAAACACCTTTATTTAATTGGCTTGCAGAGTGACTTGGTTTTGAAGGCTTAAAACTGGCATTTTCATAATGAGTTTCTTAGGTTTGGGGGTTTTTGTTTGTTTGTTTTTTTAACTGCCAAAGGGCATAAACATATAATTTTCTATAGCCACCTGACAGCATCCACACGGGGAAATAAAGATGTCCTCCTCCTGTATTTTCCCTTAAATGACTTTGACCTGGAGAATACGTTATGTTGATTGGCATGAGAAAAGAAGGCTGTGATCTTATTTTACTGTTTGTTATAGCGGCTTCAAACTTATCAAAGAAAGAAATAGAGGCTTTTTAGATGGCTGCTTGCCAACAGAACTAATCAGAATTTTAATGAGATTTTTTGAGGCCTAAATTAGGTCTAATTAACAATATATAAAGCTAATGTATAATGCGATAGAAGGATGTAGCCTACTGCATATAGAATGGGTTCCAATCTCTTTACAAATAGAAATGTTGAACAAACTGCACATTTTTATGCAGGCTTACATATCTGCAGCTTCCTGGTACTTCTACTGCTACGCCTTATTAACAGATTGCCTTTGGAAAATGTGGCCCTCAACTTCATAACAACTTTGGCACCCCTGCTTGGGAACAATGCTGGTTCTTATGGCTGAACCCCGTGTGGTTTCCACTGACTGACACAGACTCCTGGGTCCTGCAGTGCTCCCTTTGCTGTCCTCCTATCTCCCTATGGCCCACGTGTTCCCATTGTTTGTGGGACAGAATTGGCCTGGGACTCCCATTGCCCAAGCAGCACTAAAGGCAGGTTTATATTTAGTCCACACACACTGTTTTTCTCCAAGCATTTAAGACAGCAAAGGATTAACAACTCCAAAATGTTCATCCTCAAAGCACAGCCTTGTTTCTGCCCCCAAAGGGTATTTTGTGCAAGGAGGGATGAACCAAAAGGATTTTTCTCTATACAGGAGTTTGTAGTTATTTATGGTACCACAATTCAGTTCTCTCTTTGTCTGGCTGAGCTGTTACATATAAACTATTAAAAAAAACCAAAACAAAACAACCTTGAATCCCAGTTACTCATATGAAGCTTAACACAAACACCTCAAAGTATGGAATTGCTGCTTCTGCCTAAGTAAACATTTTTATTCACATACTCAGACCATTAACTGGGAACCCTCTTGCAAAGCCTCTTTCCAAATTTCATGTTTAGTAAACAAATCTCATTTCTTTATGCCAGATAAATCAATACCTCTTCTGATTCATTTAGCTCATGAAAGATGACCAGCAGCAGTTAACAATGGGGGCAAAGAGCCCGCTGAAATAGGCCAGAACAGAATGAATATAAACATCAAAATAAACTGCCCCTCTCACAAATTCAGGCTCACCAGTTCTATGCTGTTGGGCTGAAGTATTCAGAACACCTGAGTGGGACTTTAAGTGCTGCTCCAGAACAGGTTTATCTGCAAAGCTGTAACCAGAGCTTACACTAATTAATAGAATCTCTAGTTAATGAGGCAGTCTGTCAACTGACCATAAACGTTGAACCAACATCAGACACACTCCAAGGAAGCTTAAATAGCCATTTCAGATGTGTATTTCTTGAAGTGTTTAAATAAATATATTCACATTAACTTTAAGGAAAGAGCCAAACCACAGGGCAGAGGGAGCCAGAATAATTTTGCATCTGTTACAACACTCAGAATAATGTTTGGGTTGATTTATAGGGGAAATATTTGTTTTTGAGCTGGAATTTTGGTAACTCAGAACAGATGTTCACAGTGTTGAAATACTGTCTGCCCATGCAGCTCTGTTAGATCAAGTGCTGTTACACATTTCAACTAATCTAGGAAAAAAATTAATATACTGTGAAATTGCTAATCTCATAAAAGGTACCTACTAATGGGATTCCAATTTGATTATCTTTCCATTTTATTGGAATCACAAGCTATACAATATCACCTGATAAAAATTACCAGAGCAGTGAGATTTCATCTGGTTTGTGACCCTGAGTGGAGAGGAAGTGCTTGTCTATCACTTCTTTCTTCAAAGTGTTTTTCAAAGTGTTGGACCAAATCAGCTTTCTGACTTTCTTCCCACCTTTGCCGAGCCAGGGGATATTTAAACAACACGGAGAGAAGGTTCTTGTAATGAGAGAGTTTTTTGTACTTTCTAAAAATCATTAAGAATTCAGTATAATATGTTTTAGAAGTCCTATTTCTGTCTCTTGCAGACCTCTGAGTGCAGAGCAGCCGTGAACGCAGCTCTCTTTCCGCACTGATTCACTCCCATCCATCACCAGTGAGCCGCAGGAGCCGCGGACCGAGTTCCACCCTGGTTCCCTTGGCAGGGGGAGCAGCGAGGCCTGAGCCCCACAGACGGCTTTGCATTCGCCCCAGGGCACCGAGCTGCCCAGCTCCGAAGCAAATGGCACTTCTCTCAGGTTGGAGAGGCTGCCTTTTTCCCTTTTTGCCTTTTTCCCTTTTTGCCTTTTTCCCCTTTTCCCTTTTTTCATAGACGGCAAGTTGCAGTCTTGTCTCCAAGTGCAAAAATCCCAAACTATTTGCTGATGCGAATTCCAGGCTGCCAGCAGAGCTCTGCCTGATGAATTTATGAGGGCTGCGATTCCTTCTAGGAACTTTCAGATATTCTAGTGCTGTGTTCTTCCTTCCCAGGAGAGAGCAGGTGAGGTGGTGCACAGCTGTTTAATGGCTATCCCATTTCCAGCCACCTCTTCCTCCTGTGCCATCACTCTGTTCTTAGTGACCGATGGCACTGCCCATGCCAGGGGCTCGTTCCTGAGGGAAGCAAACACTTTGAATTACTGTAAGCTGAGCTCTTGCAGTTGTTGCCTCCGTGCTTTGGTGCCCTCATGGCATGGCACGATCCCTCCCTCAGCCCAGATGTGCTGCCGCTGCCGCGCTGCGATGTCCCTGGATGCTATCAGCTGGGACAAGAGCAGGGGAGCTGTGGGGTCTCTCCTGTTCCACACCAGGATCTCATCCTGAGGGATGCACTGGCAGCACCGGGACAAGTGGAGTCTCAAGCTTGTTGTGCAAAGGCAGTACAAATGCAGATTTTATCCGAGTGTGCTCTTCGCAGGCAAGTTTGTATTTATGGTGGTGCCATGAGTCACCTCCTGAGCTACCACGGATACAGAGTCCCATCCGCTGGCTTCATTCAGCACAATCAGCCCCTCACAATACTCTGTGTCTGTGCTTGTACAACGCGGGGATTGTTTTTCTCCTTGGGAAACTCCTTCCTCTTTATTCTGGAGCCGTCGGGCAGGGCAATGCCTCCATGGCCAAGAAGCTTCCATGCAACAGAAACAAAACGTCAGCTGCTGCATACTTTCAAAGAAGAGTTTTGGAACATTTCTCTGATGCTTTGCTCAGACATTCAGCATCATTATTTTATCTTGGTCATTATCTAACTGACTTGTCACCTATTCTATTATGTCAATTCTTTCCTGGAGAACCTGTCCGTTCTTCAAGAAGCTCATATTGTTTTATAATTTTTATTTTCTTGAGCTGGAGATAAAAATGTTAGAAACATATTTTCTTTTACTGTTTTTGAAGAATAAAATTTTCTTATAATTTAAACCTTCATAATTGATTCAGAGCCTTCACTTATTGAGACAATTCAGGGCAGGGGTGGAAGCACCAGGCTGGTGACCTCGGCTCTCCTGCCCCTGCCACCACCTGCTGCATGACCTTGGAAAAGTCAGTGAGTTTTAATCAGTGTTGTCTCTCTTTGTCCCTGTTTCCTGTAGGATCAGGTAGGGAGATCTAAAGAGGATAACACCTGTATGCCAGGTGAGTATCTGCCAGAGTTAACTGTGTGATTTCTTAGATATATAAGGTAACAAGGTCTGTTATCACACTGACAGGCTGCAAACTTTTTGTACATAGCAGCCAGGTACTTGTTTCCAGTAAGTAGTCTTACAGAAATACATCAGATTTCTCTGAACCTCACAGTAAGATCCTTTTTTGAATGAAGATTCCCATCTCTCAAGCCCCTTCACTGAGCTGCTCAGAGGCTGATCAGCCTCTGAGCAGTGTCTGCTCTGAAACAGCATCAGCACCAACCTCAGTTACTGCAGATTTCTGTGCAAACCCTCTGACAATTGCTCTTCATAGGAAAACCAAACTGCTCAGATCCCCCGGTTGGATTTGGGGGGTTTGATCCTGACAGGTGCTGGTGGTTGCTGAGAGCTGAGCCATCCTCAGCCCCTGGGAGCAGGTGATGAACGTGGCTGGTGGGGGTCCAGCCTGGGACAGGGATGCTGTCTGAGGCTGTCCTGCAAGAAAACACCTTGATTGCTCTGTGTTGTGAATAGGTGAGACTGATTTACTTAAGAGTTGCACTGAGGTCCTTTGGAAGTCAGTCAAAGGCTTTGTTATGCTAAGATTAGTTGCTCTTGAGTAATCTCTACTAGAACAATTCACTCTCACTGTTGAAACTTCGAAGCTGCGACAGCTCCCTGCCACAGCGACTGGGTTTGAAATGCAAAGAAATCTGTGGGAATGTCATATTTCTGGCATAAGGGTCAGACAAGGGTCTATGGTGGTCCATACAAATGGCTTTTCTGGAAATGGAACCCTGGCTTTATTATAAACATAGGATTTGCTGTAGTCTGAGTGTGCTTGTAAATTTGAATAAAAAGTAAAAGATGCACGAGTTCATGGGAGAGGATCCTGTAACTCTAACACACACTGCACTTGCAGACATAAAATGCTGTGGTTTTGCTATGTTTAGAGAACAAACTTGTCAGCAGAGACCCCTTTCTGATACAGCAGCAGTAGCACCGATAGCACTGATGGGAGTTTGAAATCAACTAAAAAACCCCATTAGGCTTTCCAGTTTTATGAGTTAACTGGAGATGTGATTTCCTTTAAATATTTTAACACTTCCCCTCAAAATAACAAAAATCAGACAGATTTTTGTTTCAGGTTGCAGGTTCTGCAGGCAGAGGACTTTGCCTCCCCTGAACTGAGCACCCTGGCACTCTCCCTGGCTCACGGAGTGAGGCTGTGACAGAGGATGGCAGGAGCTATTCTGAGCTCAGAAGTCTTCCCTAATGTCACTTTCATTCAGGCATGGATTTATTTTTTTCTGTCCCACTGGCTGCAATTCCCTTTTACAAAGAAAGATCTCAGCTGGGTTTTCTGTAGCAGAACTTGCTCTGCTGGAGCCCTGGGTGCCAGCAGTCCCCTGGTTTTTAGGTTCTGTTTTACAGCTGTTCAAGTGGCTGCTGTAAAGACCAGAGGGACAGCCTGGCACCAGGCTAATCCATCAAAATATTGGGTTTTCCAAGAGCAGTAAAATCTCACTCCAGCTCTGGATCTCACCAAAGCAGAAGAGGTTTCCTGACTTTTTGTGCCTCAGTGTATGGACAATAACGTTTGCGTGCCTTGAGAGCTGCGGAGGAATGACGGCGTTCCCAACCTTGCTGGGAGCACAAGTGAGGCTTCCCTGGAAATGTGGTACCATTTCAAGTGGAGACTCCAGGGGGAAGTCTGCTAGCAGCCTTTTCATCTTCCCTGCACCGTGTCTCATGAATTAACACAGGCAGAGAGAGAGGAGATGAAAAGCAGCCAGGACTGTGCCGCTGCAGAGCTGTGGATCTTCCCGGGCAGTGCCTATCCATGGCTCCTCTCTTTTGGGGCTGCCCAGGGTTTCAGCAGGTGTTCTGGTGTCTCCCTGAAGGGAAGCAGAGCAGCCCATGGCACCCATGTGCTCCAGCAGCTCCCACTGATTTTAGGTCACATAAACGGCAAATCTGGGGATTTGCTCTGCTCCCTCTGCTGCCGCGGCTCCTGGCATCAGCCTCGTCTGCTCTGCCTTCAAGGGAGGCTGGAATCTCTTTGAATCCCACTGGTACCTACCATTTTAACACATACTCCACTTCCCAAAATTGTGTGAACTGGCACAGGGCTATCATGTGCAGTAGTCTTAAAAATCCTGGCATGTTAACTTTGAAGAAAATCTCTGGTTAGGCAGTAGTTCCTGCTAGCAATTACCAGGCTTTTATCTGTAGCTGTCAGTGCACTGTAAAAAGTGGCTGTTACTCCCATTTTATAGAAGAAGCAGATGTTCTAGGGACATCTGAATAGATTTAATGCAGAAATTGCATGCCTAAAAGGTGTTCTAGAAAATCCCATCATTATCACATGACTGATTTTATTCAGTGCACCCAGGAATTCAGATCTGCTGGCAGTGCTTTGCTAATTTGTTTTAAAGCAATAATTCTGAAGTTTTCATTTTGTTCCCCTGCTGAGGCAGAGGAGGAGCTGGAATGAGAATTTTTTTTTTTTTTTTGATGCAAACCTTCAGGTATAGATTTATTCAAAACTTCTTGAGGTTTAATTTGGTTTTGTGATCAAGAGGCACAGAAGTCACATTTGTGAAATCCAATTAGGCTCCAGTCTTGGCAGAGACACATGACACGAGGCACGTACATCCCTCCGAGTCCCTGTGCCTCCCTGCTTCTAAAGCCCTCAGCCTCCATGGCAGAGCTGTGCTTCTTATCTCAGGTATTTGGGATTACTGCAAACTCAATTTACCCACTTGGGAGCTGTCAGAGCTGCAGTCCTTCCCTTGGAAACGTGGCAGTGACAGGGAGAGTGAGCTGAGCACTGCTCTGCTCCAGGGGAGGGATCACCATCAGAACTGGGTAGGGCAGGAGAGCTGTGGATGGATGGATCCAAGAATAATTTCTGGATGCAGTGGGCACAGAGGGAGAAGGTTGAGCCATTGCCTTGGCTTTGGCCAGGAATTCCAGCCTGCAGCTGCAGCTTGTTGGTGCCTCTGCAGAGCACACTGGATTTTGGATTGAGAGCTTTCCACTACGATGAGGTGAAAATTGTCAGAACAAGGAAGAGCACCCCTGGTAACACTCCCTAGGATCCAGCTCCCGAGCTCAGGGAGGTGGCGATGCCCCTGGCAGGGTGCTCCTGTCCTCACTTCAGCCCCAGAGCCCTTGGCTTGCCTTTCCCTTCTGCCTATAAAAATGGAACTCAACCCTTCTCCATACCTGGAGAGCTGTAATTTCCCTCAGCCACATCAGAAAGCTGAATTGCTAATCCCCCCAGTGCTCCAGGCAAGCATCCCTGGCCCAGAACAGCCCCCTGGTAGCAGCCACTGGTGCTGTTCAAAACTTCGGTCATGATAGCTATTGTTTTCTTATAAATGAGAACCTGCATTTTTATTAAGGTGGTGAAATTACCAAGGCCTTTTCCTCCAGTTTCCTGTAAATGTGCTTATAAAACATCGGGACAAGCAACAGTACCAAACCTGGTCTGAAACAGACTTCAGGGTTTTGTACCAAACAACCCCTGAGCACAGCAGTAAACCACTTTTCTGTTATCCTCAGTCAGCCACATGAGCTTTCCTGTTAGTGAACATTTACTATTGATTTCATTTTTGGCTTTTGTATCATTTTCTGCAGGACTCTAAGTAGTTATTTGAAACAGCAGAGCCTGCAGGACTGTGCTGCTTCAGCAGCTGCAGCCAGAATGGGTTAAGCACATCCGTGGAGGGTTTAGACTCAAGGGACTGGACTGGATTCCCAAAGCTGAGCAGAGAAATGAGTAAGAGGAGATTAATTGCATTTACACATTTTTAGTTAATACCAAAATGATTCCTTTTGGTTGCAACTTTCAATTAGCCAAGTAACAATACAGCCATGCTGCAACAGTTAGAGCCCATTTCCTGATCCTCTGTATCTTTATTATTTACAGCAGTTCTGCATTTATTGAAGGAGTAATGTGGTCTGAGTACCAGGCAGGTTCTTACTGGGCCTCTCTGCTCCTGCTCATGCCATGACATCAGTGATGAGCAGTTGTCTTTAGCCTGGAACACAGAAGCCCCACAATGACTAATTACAGTCTCTAATGATGCGTCCCCAGTGGCTCAGTCTGGAGATGAAAATGTGCAGCTCAGCCAGGACCTGAGATCTCCCCTGTCCCTGGAGAGCCCCGTGCTCCTGCTGCTCTCAGGAGCACTGGGGTTGGAAAGGAGCAGGGATGCATTACCAGCCTTTAGAGTGGAAATTGAAACATCAGCAGGAACCCTAATGCTTTGCTTTCCTAGGAGCCTTTCTCTTTCACACATAAGTGCTATTATTGTTATATTTCTATTTCAGGCAAGAAACATAATTTTATTTCTTTTTCCATTTCAATCACGTTTTATTGAGTTCTCTTCTTGTACAAGAGCAAGGATAGTTCTTGATTATAATAATAATTGGACTACAGGGAAATACTGCCTGTGGGTAGCTGACAGGCAGGGTACTTGAGAGGAGATGAAGACATTTCTGATCAGAATGTAGTTTTGGGGGTCAGGATGAAATAGTGACTTACCTAAAACAGCAGCAAAACTACTGATTTTTCATGGTTTGCTTTTAGACAAGAAGCCTAACAATTAAAACAAAATTCCCCATAGTGTACTGTCTGGAGAAATTGGATTCTTCCTCATCAGGATGAGGGATCATTTCAGCAACCTCCCTCACTGGAGCCCTCAGTGAATAGTAAGGATTGTGTAGCTGCAGTTCAATGTCTCTATCTAACACCCTTGTTAAGGTGAAGGAAGAACACAGCTCACGTGTGCTTTGGAAAAATGCTGCACTAAATTCTCTGGAGTCTCGAGTGCTGTTGTAAACACCAAACACATCACTGTCCTGGTGTGCTGAGAATTCCTGAGCTGCAAGATACAGGCAAGGAAATATCCCTAGACAGCAGTTAACCCTGCACATACTTAACCTCAGCTAATCCTGGAAGTTGTAAATAGAGATCCTGATAATGGACATCAGTTTAAACACGGCCTTGTGGCCTCAGGGCCAGAATTTGCAAGGGACAAACCAACCACCCCTGGGAGAAGGAGGGATAAAGACATACCTGGGAGCAGGAGGGATAAAGATTTTTTTATCCACTCTCTTTAAATTATAGTTTTAATTAGTTTGGGTTTGACTGATACTGTACCATGGGGACAGAATCAGCACTGGTTATCAAATTTCAACTTCCCAGCATCATATTGGGAAACATGAGGCTCTATTTGTAACAGATCTTTGGCATACAATTTTTTTAAACTCTATTGACTTAATGAACAATTCAAAACTCATTACATCTTTGTGGGAAGAGAATTCAATACTATTATCTTGTAATGAAACAACTTATTTTAAATGAGTGTTATGAAAATACCAACCTATTAAATCCATGCCAACATCAGCCACTATTTGTGGAAAAAAATCTAGAAGGAGCAATAAATAATCAAGCCACCAAAAAACATGAGGAGAGTCCGGATGGTACAACCTGTGAGCTGGCTGGTATTTTTAGTGTTACATGAAAACAATCCCAAGGGAAAGGCAAAGCTGGTTACAGAGGACAAAGGTGAGGCTTTCGTCACTGGTATTTGATTTTTGGTACACTATCACTACAAGCAGCCAGGGGAAAGATTTACTAAGGTATTTAGGTACCTAAACATGACTAGCAGCATTTATAGCAACATCTAAGCAGGTTAGGTGCCTAATTCCCATTAACTCCACGAACATGTTTAAGCTGCTAAACATCTCTGCAAAGCTGGCCCCAGTGCCTGGGCTGACAGGTGCCAGTCTGAACTGGTGTGACTGGGCTCACTCCCTGCAGGCTGCTGCTCCTTGGACTGGGGAAGCGTTGGTAACACACAAGGACCAGGAGCACAGAACTGAACAAAGGCTCCTGAGCCAACTTAAATTTTTGCTGCTGACTTAATGTAGAGCCACATGAGAGCCACTCAGAGCAGCACTTGCAAAAAGGCCACTGAATTTTGGGGCTTGGAGTCCTGTGTGTCTTGAGCTGAGGGTTAAGGATCCCATCAGTTCCCAGAAAATGAAACGTTTCACAACAAACCAAGCAGAGCAGCATTTCCAGAGCTGCTGGAGAGCCTTGCCCGCAGTCAGTCCTGCCTGTTCCACAACCACAAATATTTTTCTAAAAGGATTTTCCTTTAGTTACCTCAGTGGCACCAGGCACCTCCTGAGTGTCAGAAAGAGACTTAAATAAATGAACCAAACCATTCCTACAGCAGCCTGTTACAAGAGGAATTTCAACAGATGGAGAATGTTATGTGGGACAGATTCATTCCAATAGAAAGGTGTAGTTTTATTAATTTAAAGGGTTTCACATGCACTTCAGTATCTTTTCCACTTATTTTTTAGAATTCAGGAATAAAAATGAAAATCTGCGGTTTACAGTGCTGCATATGTTGACAACTGCTCTTTACAAATTCTGTTCCAAGTTATGCTAGAACAATTTTCTCAATATACACGGTTCAGCTTGAGCAAAGCAATTTTCACAAAACTATTTCACAGAAAGGAACAGATAAGGGGAGATCAAGAGAAATAACCTAGGAAACAAGTATGCCAGTGTACAAAAATAGATTGGAACATTTGGAGATTGTAGGTAAGAAAATGTATTCTCAACCTCAGAGAATGTGAACTGGTGGATTATCTGAGGAGGGAAACGCTCACTGGAGCAACTGAAGAGATGCAGAGATCTATTTCTAACATCTTTAATTTCTAGGCAAGTTTAGAAGAGGGAGAGAGGAAGAGGCTGCAGGTCTGTGCCACGCTGGGTCTGTGGAGGTGGCAGCGAGAGGAACAGGCAGATTGTCCCCGTGCACAGCAGGCTGCACGCCTGGGAAGGGCAGCATGTGCAGAGCTGTCCCCTGCAGCTGATCCAGCTTTGAGCTGCTCTCCATGGAGCCCCTGCTCGTGCAGAGCCTGCCTGAGCCACAGTCCCCATCCCTGAATAGCTGCTCCCCTTTGCAGCACCCAGCTGGCTGACACAGCCACCAGCAGAATAAACTGAGGCTGCAAGAAGCAAGTGGTGGCTCAAACCTCTCCTGAGCAGAACTGGGGAGCTGGAATCTGTGTGCAGGCTGGATATCACTGAGGTATGAACAGAAAGTGCTGCCATAGAACATCCAAATGACTACCACAGCTACAGCAAATACCACAAGAAATTCATAACATCAGCAGGTCATGAGTCTGTGCCATTCTGAGAAAAGCTATTTAAATAAAAATGCTTCTGGAGTGTCCGAGCCTGAAACTGAAGCACGTGCTCTGTCCCTTTGCCCTGAGCTCTCTGGGAGCACAAAGGAGGCTGTGGAGCACGCAGGAGCCACTGGAGCAAATATGGCTAAACCATTCATGTGTTATTGCTAGGAGAAGTTTTCTTAGAAATGAAAGTTACTGTGGGTCTGCTGAGCAAGCTTTTTTTCCCTAATCCACACCACCTGTGTAGATCCACAGATAATTTGGGTCTGACCTAGTTAAAAGTACAAAACAAATTTTTCCTATTTGCTTATTCAATATACCCTGACATCTACTTCCTGCACAGCCTGTAAAGGCCTCTTTTGTGAGCTTCAGGAAGAACGTTTGGTGATGTGCTCTCCAGCTCTCAGGCCAAGCACAGGAGATTACTGGGCTGCTATTCAGAGGCCTGACTTGGATTTCAAAAAAAGGTCAATTATTTTGGTTCAAAAGGATCAACCATTCCAGTGAGTCTGACCTGGCACAGCTCTGCACTGCTGAGGACAGAGCGTGGTCCAGGCACCAGAACTGAGAGTGAGTCTGGTTTTGATATTCACTCCTCAGAGGACAAGGATTCTTAACTCCAATGTCACACCTGCTGAAGACAGACCTCAAAAAACGCAATTGCAACCTGTGCCTTCCTCACACTGCCACCATCCCCTTCTCCCTCCTGGACTGAAGCAGAGGTAGAAATTTCCTTTGGCATATCCATCAGTGCTTCTGCAGGTTCAGGTCTGTCTCATTCATCAGTAATACCCACTATTGTATACACAACACATGCATAAACAGCCTCCAGAAAAATGTAGCACAGAATCATGTATTTGACAAAGCTGACATCAGACATTGTGCTGTGAGTAATGAGATTTAAAATATCCTGTGCTATTGAGGTACATAGAAACCTGTTCATTAACTTGCACTAGCACCCCACATAATTTCTTTATCCTCTTTAAAACATCACCGATGTGTACAAAATGATTTTGTTCTACTTAAAAGACCAATTTTGAGGAGGTGACTGATTTCTGCTGATCCTGGAGGTGGTTTCACAGGTTTCATTGTACTTGAAACTTCACAGCTTCCACTGAAGTATTTGATGTGTGTCTGTATCAGTTTAGCAGAGTTCAAAAGTAGAATACTTTTCATATTGCCTCATGTTGTCAGAGTATGATGTCCTCTATGAAAACTTTCTTTTTACTTGACAACTTATCAAATACATGTTTTTCTAAAGCTCAACAACCAATCTTAATAAGCATTTGTTTAAAAAGCTCAAAGCCATCAGCTCAAAGCTTTGAGCTCAAAGCCATCGGAGCTCCAATACTTGTAATAAATCACTAAATTTCTAGTAGCAAAACTTATTTGCAGATTTCGCCCATAAAAATAAGAGTTTTCTGTTAAGTCATCTACATCATTCTCACTACCATTGGTTCAAAAACCCCACCTCATTTTGCATCTCTCAGTCAGCCATCAACTGGAATCTACCACCAGTGGTCCCATCTTAAATCTCATGTTGCTCAAAACTGTGCAAATTTCAGCTGACCTGGAGAATTCAGCTTCAGGTCAGGGAAATTATGGGTCTGTGGAGAAATCAGGAAAAGACTGGGCCCTAAGATGAGACTGATCCCTGAAAATGGGGCAGATTAAGGACTCCTGTGGCACCTGCATCCTTTGTAGCACACATAACAAACTCATCTCAAAACCAGCAGAACTTCCTCCAGCTTGATGGGGACAAATGTTACCAGGTACTATGACATCAACTAGAAAGCAGGTGGATTAAAACCTGTGCATCTTCTAACTAAAAGACTAAAACCAGACAAACTACTCTCTGTCCACAGCTGTCCTCAGCTCTTGGGCCCAGGGAGGTCTCTGATCCCATCCTCCTCCTCCTCGCAGCAAAGCAAGCTCAGAGCGCTGGTGACAGGATGGATCCAGGATGTTGTCTGTGTCACGTGGCTAAAAACCAACAAGAAATGGTATTAGCAACCCAAAGGAGGCTTACCCATCCCAAAACAAGGAATTCCAGGTGGAGTCTGGAGATGTAACAATCATTATGACACCTTCGAACACAGAATTGTCTTTTTCTTGCAAACTGTAAGGTTTTTAAAAATGAAATGTGGATTCATCAGACAGCCACAACCTGGACTGGAGGTTCCATTTCCCAGTGCAATAAAGAGAATGCTTTTGTATGAGACTCCCCATACAGACTGGTGACATTTCTTGTTAATTACTGGAGCTGCAGACAATTAACACAGCAGGGTATTAACATGGCCATGTCACTGGTAACAGCCTGAGGGAGGCAGGGCTGTCAAGAGCAAGCTGAGCAAATGTGGAACACACTCAGCTCTTTAGAATATGAACCCTGGAAGTGTTCAGGGCCAGGCTGGATGGGGCTTGGAGCAATCTGGGGTAGTGGAAGGTGCCCCTGCCCATGGCAGAAGGTTGGAATGAGGGGGGTATTTAAGGTCATTTCCACCCAAACAACTCTATGATTACTATTCTAGTATAATTAAGTAATTCCTCTTTTTGCAGAAAGAATCAATTTAAAAATTATTGTTTTTTCATGTCCTCTAGCCTAAATTCTGGATGTGCTCCCACAGCCTTTACACACACAATGAAAGGGCATCAGTGCTGATTTTTAATGTTTAAACCCTACACTTGACATGCAGGCTAAGCTGCTTTATAGTTTCTGGAAATCTTCTGTGTGAATGGAAAGAGCCCAGGCAGGACTCAGTAAGGACAGACACACAGACAGGTTTGGAATCTGTGGTGAGAACACTGCACACCTTGTGAGTGGTGTGTGCATGTGAGCCATACTGTGTGTGGGCTACACACTGCCTCTTCTCCCTTCTGGAATAATGTGTTCTTGGGAAAGGAAATAGCTTCTTTTCACTTGAAAAAAAAAATCTCGCTAATAAATTCACAGCTTTTATAGTAAAGTCAGTGCAAAGATTAATTTTGTAATGTAGGTTCACTACAAAAACAAGCTGAAAAATATTGTAGATATAATAAATGCCATGAAGGACAAAAGGCTCTTCTCATATATCATAGCAGAGCTTCCCTAAAACTCAGGTCTGTACTCACTTTCCAGGTGCACTGGTTTAATTACATTTGAGGGTAATACTCTGGATTTACCTTTTCAAGTGAGAACAGGTTTTGTCTTTCTCTGTGCAAGAACGCTCTCTTGAATAACTGATTATGAAAACAGATCCACTAAAGTAGGAATTTGAGCCAGTGTTCCACTACACTGAGGGATGGGTTTGGGATCACTGTTGCCATCAACCTGCTCATCCTAGTCACACCTTTCAGCTGAGTGCACTGAGCTCAGAATCAGCTGGGTGTGATGAGGATGATACTGTTCACCAAGAAGTAAATATGATCCTAATGTAAATCCCAGCTGGGGCTGCTCTCAACAGGTAACCTGTGAATTCAGGCACTGCTTCAACTGAGGCAATGCCTGAGCAGGACCACACAAGGAAGACAAAGCAGAATACAATGGCCATAACCTTGGTTCTCATACATTTAAAAATAAAACAACAAAAAACAACAACAACAAAAATCCCCCACCAACCAAAAAACTCACCCAACCAACCAAAGAGCATAAAAAAAATCCCAAAGCTCCAGTTATGTGTAAAACAAATTCAGAAGTGCCCTTTTGGTAAGAGCTGGATTGACTCCATTCATTATTTCATTACAAAAATGTGCATTACTGGGGTTGTAGGATCAGTTTCACAGGAGTTAAAACAAAAGGATAAATAAAAAACATGTTCCTGCAGAAAATACACTGCAGCAGACAATGACCACTCTCAAGGACAGCAATTGTTTCATTCCAAGAAAGCAAATGTACTTTTCTTACTAGGAATATGAGCAACTTGCTAAACATTTCCAATGTCTACCTTTAGAAAGTCAGGTGACAACCAACATGAAGAACAAAAAAAAGTTGTTTTACAATGTTTTATGAGAGACTTGTGAATAAAGTCTAGGTAACCAAGAATGTTGTTCCCATTATTCCACAACACAGGGAAATATATGCATTCACATTTATATTATGAACATATTACATTTGTAAATACACTCAGAAGAAATATATTTGCTGCATATTTCTGCAATGTTTTCTATACTGTCAGGAAATACCTTGTAGGAAATACCTTGTTTTCTAATCAAAATGGTCAGTCAATAAGGCTTAGTACTGGAGATATGCTCCAAATGGAAGTCCCAGCATGTGATTTACTGGTATAACAACACAGAACTTCTTCCAATACCTGCAGAATTACAGGAGCCGAATGAACTGGATTCCATCCATTCCACCTCTGCCAATGCAAGAGCTATTGCCTCCAGCACTATTTTAAGTGTTTATATTGCCTACTTTTATCAAACTATTTCTGAGCAATCCAATGCTGAATTTAAATAAGAACAACATGATTTTAAAATTTGTTTCTTTTTCCCATTTGACCTCCTGGTGTAGCATGCCCTGACCTGCTGTGTACCTGAAGTCTTAGCTCCATTTTCTCCTGAGCATGCAGCATCAACCTTGTGAAATGGGAGAGACTGCACAGGAGTAAAGAGTTACATGGAAAGGCATCCACAGGTCTTTGATGTATCCAACTAAAAAATTCTCTGTAAAGTGTTTCTTCTTCAGAAGATTTTTCTCCTGCATCCTCCAGGGCCAGGAGGCAAATAACAGCATGCCCAACTTCCTGCTACTGCTGTAAGAACTTCAGTTTGCTCTCACAAAAATTAAATGCACAAAATTCTCCAGATCTTTACCAGTGCAAAACTGTGGCACTGAAATCTGGGTTACAATTCTCTGTATTTGATGGCATAAGATTGTTTCATCACTGGTAAGAAAGAAAAGGACCAGTTTTCATTCATTTTTCAAAACACATGGGGCCAAGTTTTGCTCCATTGCCATGCCACTGTTGCAAATGTTTCTGATTCGAACCCAGCTCCTTTCAGCTTGCTCTAGACTTTATCCCACGGGCAATTCTCTTAAGACAGTTTGGTTTAAACCCTTTGCCAAAATCCTTCCTAGGAAAGGAGCTCTTATAAATAAACATTAAGTCCAGATACCATGTCTCACACTGTAGACAGACACACACAATACACAAAGATTATTTAGGTAGAGAATAAATGTATAAACCCTGCTGCTATTTATTTTTAGCTCTCCAAAAGTGCTGTGACTAAAGAGCTTTGACATAATCAGTCAGAAGAGATAATCCCAGATTTACTGGTTTGGAGAACATTCTTGTATTAGAAATACATCCTCTCTGATTTGTGTGTTAGGGCCAGCAATAAAAAGTGAGAGGAGTAGAAATCTACCTCTAGGTTTTGCTTAATTGATGCAACTGGTTTGAATATTAATGGAAAATTGGAAAGCCAGCATTACAAAGTTTAAATGTACAACATTTTCCATTTGCAAATGTTCCTGCTCAAAAGTCAAATTTAACATCTTCAGAGCAATTAGCAACATTTAAAGATTTTTAGGTTTTCAAACAAATTACTGCTATCGGAGGGCAGCCAAATTTATTGCTAGAAAACAGAAATATTTGATCTGTAAATATGTCAGTAGATTAGTCTGTCTTTTTAACATTAGCAAACTGCAGGACAAATTTCAGAGCTTGGGAAAACAAAACATGAGAACAGAGGGATGTTTTGGCAAAGAAATAGTAGCAGATTATTTCAAATGCCATTATAATTACTCTCCTTATGGCTCTTCCTTCTTCGCATGGAAAATTATTTATTTTACAACTACAACCTCAGGTTATCTTTTAAGAAAAGAATAACTCAAAAATTCAGAGAAAAGCTAATGGATAAAAATATCTGCACCTTTTTAGATTTTAAGCATTATCAAGACATCTTTCTAACCTTAAATTGTGCTCTCCAGCCAGGGCCAAACTCTGGAGGGACTAACAGGGAACTGTGAAGTCTTGCAGACACAAGTGCTGCAGGTCTCAATGCAGGATGCTGAGCTAAAAACCTGACGCGCAGCATTCTTGGAAGTTGTTTTTTTTCCCCTTTTGACATGGGATGACATTCACAACACCTGGCTCAATGCTTCAGCTGCACCGGGGTTCCTGAGCTTTAGAAGGAGCCACCTTGTGAAAGACCCATTTGTTTGAGATCAGTTCAGGAGAGGAGATGCAACCTTAAGCAATTACTCAAACTCTCCTAATGAATGGGGACCATTAATGACCAGGGGCCAAAAAGGATTTAGTTGTATCTGAACTCAAAAAGCCAAATGCTGCCCTCAGATGAGCCCTGTTCTTCTCTACCAAACTGAGCAGTATGGAAGATGTAAGTGAAACTCTGCTTGTGTCAAACAACACAAACCCCATGTTTTCCTCCTTAACGAGCATACCCCATGAACTAAATCCATGTAATCCACAGTAGTAATTTTGCTAAACTTTTAATCTGCCCTTGCTTTTTGATTTCCCAATCTTCACTAGCCCTTGAACATAAACAAGAGTGCTCAGCTGAAGAATATTGAAGCTTGATGAAGCTGCTCCTGATCTCTGAACAGAACTTCTGCAAAGGCCTGGTGGTCTCCCAGTGCTGCTGAGAGCCTGAGCCAGGGGCACTGCTCACCCTGAGAGCTTCACCCTTTGGTGCTTTCACTGTTGCTATTGCAGTAATCATTTAAAAAATGCAGCAAGTAGCACTGTGAAGATGTAAATGCAATGGGTTTGAAGGGGACATGCTCCACACTACCCAGGAATGTATTCCTCATTGTGCTTTGGCAGTTTTCAGACCTGCACGCATCTCCCAGTGGGAAGGGCTGGAGTTGCTGTGGAAGGAGTGTGTGCCACCTGCCAGAGGACCAGGAACACCAGCTCCTCATCCCCTCCTTACCCAGTGCCATGCAGGCCCTGGGCACTGCTGGCTTGGAGGCTAATGAGGGCCAGAACTGCAGGAAAATAAAGAACAATGCCACTGAATGAAGATCCTGAAACTTAGTTCTTCATGCAGAGGCTCTGCCATCCTCCCTCCTTGACTGTGTGTCACTGTGCTGGACTCCACACAGCTTCACAAGATTTGCTGGAATTACTGCCTTTGGCTTTTGTTTCCAGGCCTTTCTGTTCCTGTTCCCCTTCCCCATGTACTTGGGACAGCCCTTTGCTCT
Source organism: Cinclus cinclus (assembly GCF_963662255.1). Taxonomy (NCBI): domain Eukaryota; kingdom Metazoa; phylum Chordata; class Aves; order Passeriformes; family Cinclidae; genus Cinclus; species Cinclus cinclus. The sequence continues at coordinate 7,953,227 of NC_085065.1, read as the reverse complement.
GCAAGGATCCTTCATCCCTTTCAAACCCACTGTCCCAAATTTCACACCTCAGAGAAGGCTCTCAGCTCTTATTCTCATGCTTCTCTAAAGCAATGATCAGAATTCCTTGGGCACATTTGGAAATGCTGTGTAATTAGAAAAGACACCATCAAACATAGATCCTGCAGAAGTGGAGCTGTCCCAGCTTGCACCAGCATCTTGAGGACCTTCACATCCTGGCAGGGACAGAGAATCACCCTTCCATATTAGAGCAGGTCACAATGGAGCAGGAGTTCCAGGGAATTGCTGCCCTGAAGGCAGTCCATGGAATCATGGCAATAGCTGGCCTTTAGTTACAGCCAGGCTCCCTCACATGGCTGTGGAGTTTAGATAAATATGGCAATATTTGGTAGACAGGATGGCCAAAATGCTGGAAGTGGGTGAATTTTGTTGACCTCAAATCTCTACCTGCTTCTAAATCACTCTATAATTCTATTAAATATAACATGGAGCTGCTGGTCCTGCATCTCACACATTTTGGGAATGCACTCCTAACCTGAACTATTTCTCAGCTTTCCAGAGCTAGTGCTATTAACACATTGCTGTCATCCCTTATGAATTTAAACTTGCATTCATTTTTTGTTTCTTCAGCTCTTGGAGCCAGCACACACCTGCAGAGCCAGCCAAGGTGCCTGCCATGGCTGGAATCCCCTTTGGAAAGGCCAGTGGCTGGAAAGCAGGTACTAAACACTGTCAAGCACTAGAAAACTCTTGCTGTTTTGAGGAGCAAATGCTGGGAGGATCTGCCAGGAATAACTTGTTCTGAGCTGTAACTAAAGCATTTTAATTTAGCAGATAAGCAATTAGAGCAAAATAAAACAACTGAGTGATATTGATGCAAGTATAATCCATCAATCAATCAATCAATCCTGAGAGCATCTAAGGATGACAGTTTCCAGACTCCTAAATGCAGTTTGGGAAGGGTTTTTGCACTGCATTTATCAAGATCAGATTATTTGAGTGGAAATATTATTTTTTTTTCTTTTTTGTTAAAATTCATTTAAGCCTGTATCCACTTCCCAGGCATTTCAGAAGGAACATACAACCTCTAATAGTACCCCAGGAGATGCTGGGCAGGTCCTGGAAAATGTCAGTGACTGTAATTTTACTGGCTGTAATAAGATCAAGAGCACTTGTCACCTCATGGAGCTGTGTCCTGAGGCAACATAAATGTTTCTTGTATTTCCCTTAGGGATTGCAGATTTTGCTTGAGTATTAATTAAAGATTGAGGGATATAAAGTGAAACCCCAGGAGACAGTCTTGCTATTTATTCTTTGATTAAACCGATTAAACCCTTGTCTACTCAGAAAAATCTATGAGCCATTTCAGAGGGCAGTAATCACCAGGAAGATTTATCCAGCCAAATAGTGTGTGCTGCATCATTAAAAATTGTCAACAATAAACAAATGGCCTGAACGAAAATAAAATCAGTAGCAACAGCAGATCTGAGCCAAGGCTGAATCAGAACTAAGGCTTGAGTGACAGCACAGGCACTTCTCAGCCTGAAAGCACTACCTGAAATCTGCCTCCCCCAGTATCAGCCAAGTGCTGCTCCTCTGGAAGTGCTGGTTTAATGTGTGCAGCTACTCACAGTCCTAAGCGAGCTGCCTAAAAATTCTGGTGCTGTATTTGCAAATGCATCAGAGCATGTTCAAGGCTTCTGTTTAAACTCCTCGTGTACCAAAGCGACGTGAACCTGGAGCAGTGACTTTGCTCTGGATGAAGCACATCCTGAGAAACCTTGCTGCGTGCTTTGATTTGCTTCCGATGGCCCTCCCAAAACCCAGGGAGCAAAATGATTTCACTTTCTCATGTTTTCTCACAGAAGGAATTTTAACAGATGCCTTCTGTGACACGCCAGAAGCTGGAGAGAGTGTGCAGTGCCTGTGGAAGCCAAAAGAATGTTTCTCCATTTTGGTTCTTGATATTAAAAAACAAACAACTTCTCAGGAAAAAAAAAAAGATTGCCCAACCAAAAGCAGCTTAAGGTCTTAACATTCTTGTATTACAAGCTCATGTTATCACAAAATCCAATGCCAAGTTTCCCAGTTCTTCATCTAAGATTATTTTCCTTACGGTCATGCAAAATTATTTCAGTGAGAATCAGAGAAACTGAATTCCAAAAATCCAAGGGAAACAAGTCAGGACTACCCAGATTCACATGGCTACATCTGAAGATATGTGAACTGATGCTGAGCTGATGGATGGAGACAGCTTTGGATCCCTGGACATTAAATAGCAGTAATAGCAGACAGCACTTTCTTATTGCTCAGCCAGTTCTATTTAAATGTTTGCCACTTCTTATGACTATATAACTATTCTTTCATTCACGAGAATTTGAGGATGACAGGTAAAAGGAAGTATTTTCAAAAACAACTTTTTTTTTTTTTTTTGGTGAAATGTTAAATAGAAAAGATCCAAATTTTAAGAGATGCAAAATAACTGCAGCTTTCTTTGAACTCAGTGGAACCAGCACTGCACGCCTCAAATTACCCATCCCTACCCAGAAAACTTCAGTTAAGATGGGGACACCTACAATGATGATTTGGTAACTGCTAATTTTGGTGCAAGTAACTTGCCTACTGCTTTACAAGGAGCTGGGAGCAGAGCTGACACTGGATTCAGTCCAGGGGAATTTCAATTCCATGCTGAAATCAGTATGGCAGATCACGGGTTTTCCTTAGTTTGCTGCTCTGAACTGACTGAAAATTAAGTGGAACATACAGAAGTTTACTTCTACATAAGATCTGCTGTGATTTGAACTTAATTGATTTCTTCTAGCAAGGGCAACAACCCTTGCTAGAGATAACCTGCAGAAAACCAGGATATTGTAATACACCAGAGTATTCAGGAATGAGCTGAGCACACCTCAGTGTTTAGGGGTTTGCATCCTTCATTTATAAAACAGTAGAAATGTGCGGAGAACATTCAGAAAAGGAACAAATTTATATTTTCAAGTTACCATGCAGTAAGTAAAATCAACTGTGATTTATTTCCTTTTACGATGATACTGTTAACTCTAGTGCTGTAAAACATCAATGGTTATACCCCAGAAGTTCTTCATCTGTCACACATGCTCTGCTATTCTTAGCTCAGTTAAAATGATAAACAGTTTCTGTGAATGCCCAGTTTTCAGTGAAGTGAATGGTGTCTCTCCCAAGCCAGACCAAACAAATTAGAATTTTATAGTATCTAAGTACGATGTGTCTGCTTTCCAAACAGAAACCTGATTTGTTAGGCGTGATTTAAAAATCCACTAGAACACATCGTGTAGTTTTTATTAATCTGTATTTTATAACTATTGACTTTAGGCTTCTACTTAACCTGGAGAAAATTCTCCACCCTCCCATGGAGGTACCTGAAGTACACAATGCCTCCATGGGAAACTTCTCATTTTTAGATAAATTGCTAATAACCCTAAACAAAGCATTACTATTTCCTCTTTGTTGTAGAGATAGAAAACATCACAGGCCCTAATACATCTAAGGATAAAGATCCCCAAAGTTTTAAAATATTTGAGAACTTCTACTTGTCTTTTGTGAAAATTTAAGATAAGCGTTCTTGAGGAAAATAGCTGTTAATGTACAATATTTGGAATCTAGTCCTATTAAAATGCTAGAAAAACAATGTTTGCAGGGGTAAAATTCACAGCTGGCTCTTACAAACCACATACATATGCAAGAAGTGGGTGGGAGTAGGAGGGAGCATAGCAAGGGCCTACCTAATTTTAGGTGCCAGCCTCATGATACAGACCTGCCATATGTTAAAGGTGAACACAGTGGGAGGATGGAAGAGATTAACTAGAATTGGTTTTCTGGGGAAAAATCAGTGTGTCCCAGCTATGGGGTTTTATGCTGTTCTTGTGTGATTCTAAACTGGCAGGATGAAACCATTAATTAGCAGATATGGTGCCTCCCTTGGAGGACAGCTCTGCACAGACTCTTTCTCCTGTTTGAAAATCAAACCCAGCAATTCCTAATTCACAAAATCAGTTCAGTGCTAGAAGGAATAGACGCAGATTGCACTGCTGGATTCTAGTGCTGGAGCATACAGCAAAAGTGAGATTTTGTTCTAGTGGTGGTTGGTTACAACACGTTGTAAACTCATTTAATGCCTGAACTAAGCCTGGGCAAAACTAGCCACATGAAAACTTTAAAAGTGATTAAGATGGCCTTTCTCCTATTTACAAAACTTTTCCCATCCTAATGCCTCCTCCTCACTGTAAGTGCTCTCACACTCATCTGGGTGTGGGTGATACTTTGAGGGCTCATTTGACCCTTTGTGTTTCTGGGACTTACAGATGAAATGCCTGTTTGGGACAGAAATTTCTATTAGAAATTCAGTAACTTGAAAAATGCCTTCATCCATCATCTCGTAAGTAAAGTTAATTAATGAAACATTTTACCTTATTACATCTCTTCAATGCACTGGTCCTCCAAGCTCAAGACAGAGAATAGAAAACTGGGGGAGGATCCAGAGGAGAGTAACCAAGATGATGAGAGGGTTGGAGAACTTGGTACATGAAGAAATGCTGAAGGAATTGGGCTTGTTCAGCCCACTCTTCTCACAAAGATGTTGGGCACACACAAGAAGCAACGAGCACAAGCTGCTTCCGGGGAATTTTTGTCTAGATTAACAAAGTATTCTTTGTGAGAACAACTAAATATTGGAATGGGATACCCAGCCAGTATAAAAAGGATTGAAATTCCAAATGTAAATTGGTGAGGAAACGGGCACCAATGCATTTTTCCTCTTGATGGGACATGAATCTGGTGCCATGTCTGAATAACTGGTGGTATTGCTGCATAAAAATACAACAGTGTTGTCCTCTCTGTTACTTTAAAGTACACCAAGTTATCTTAAAACATATCTGGGCCCAAATTCCACCTTTACTACCTGGCAGGAGGGAAGTCACATTTGCAATGAAGCTGATCTCTATCTACTGCTGCCATTTTGTTTCTTCTGATAACTATTAATTTGTTTTAGTAGGATACCTGAACCTGCTTTTTTCCTAGTGCACACTGAGCTGTAATTCAGAAAGGCTTCCATTCCAGTTTGCTATTCCATGGTAAAGCAGTACAAATGAGCTTAATGCCCAGCCCAGGCTCAGGTCAGTTTTAGCAGTCTGAAGGGTGCTTTCTCACACTTGCAGCACTGACTAGTCCTGACAATCTGGTTGACTGAAAATAATTTGCTGAGGCTGAAATGATTTGCTGGATAAAAGTGATTTCAAAAGTTGTCCTAAGGTCAGGATTCATGGACATTCAAGATGCAGCTTTCCTTGGTGTAGGTACAGGGAGTTGCTCAGCCCCATGTAAATGTTTTATTCATGTCACTTATTCACATAAGTGGGTTTCACTTTAGTGTGTAACACAAGCCAGCTGGTTTGCTTCTTTTAAACTCTGATTTCTCATGCACCTCATATTGCTACACCCCTTCAGAGATATTTATGGAAATTTCACAGCAAGCTGTCTCAAGCTCAATGTGCTATTAAGATTCCTTTCTGGGGTGTTTACTGCATTAGATTTATAATGTATAGATTTATGGACTCAGCTACTTGATGGCCCAATAAAGCATGTTGGAACTAAAGGCAACTGCTAATTAAAATAATATTTGATTGTGTATTTGTATACAGGGAAGCAGGCTAGTGTTGAAATACACTTAAGCCCCTCATGGCTTTGGCTGGGCTAAAAATGAATGAAAGGATTCTGAAGTAGAATAAAAGGACTGACATTCAGAGCCAAAGAAACAAGAAGGTTACAGCATTAGTACCAGGGCTGTGAAGTACCAAGTATTCTGATAATCCCTATTTAAACAATTAAGATTAAATCCTACTCGAAGGGATCAGCTGATAAGATGGCCCCTCAAGCTAAGTTCCTTCTAGAAAAAGGATATTTTCAATGCTGATTTTCACCCTGAAATCTCCACCACTGGATGTCAGAAACAATGGACTGTGCAAACCATGCTGCTTGCTCCAAACAGTTAACTCTGACATGACTTCACATACATTACCCAGGGTAGTAAGAGTTATGGATTGCCAGACGTGCAAACAGCCTGGCTTACACTCTGCAAAGGCATTTGGAAACAGTGATGAAAGCAAAACAAGGAGATAGTTAAAAACAGTATTAATTACCAGGATGTGTTATTGAAATGCTCAGTTAATTCCATTCTAATGAGCTGCACTAAGAGTTCTAACACCACTTCAGTGTGGTGACTCCACTCAGATCATAAGGGGTGATTCCACACCCTTCTCGGCCATTAAATGGATACATTTGCCTTGCCTTCCTTCCTCACAAAGACTGACAGGCAGAACTTTTTAGGACAGATTACAGAAGGTAACAACAGCAATGGAAAACCTGGGCACTGTCACCAGGACCAAATGAAGAGAGTCACTAACAGTGAGATCTGCAAAAATTCCTGAAAAAGCTTTTTCGTGTGAACTCCTGCGTTCCAATCTGTAGTTTCAGCAAGTGGGGGGATAAGATGCAAAACATCTGATGCTTTCTGCAAATTAGGCTTGCACTACCTAGAGTAGCTGAGATTCTACTGTTGCTAATAAGCATCTGCTTGTCACATCTGCAATGGCTCAGCATCCAAGTGCAGAGCTCAGAAAGCAGAGTCTGCACATATCCAGCAAATCCAGCTTTCTGCTGAGTCACTGACACACATATCTGTATGAGGAACACAGGAACAAACCCAAAAAACCCCAAGGGGAGCGCTTCAAGAACGTGTCATTTCTTCCATTCTGATTCTAAATTTTACTTGTTATTACTGAGAATACAATCTTTAAGCTCAGTTTCCAGTCACAGAGGTACAAACCCAGAGTATTACCCAGAAAAGAGTCCAGCCTCCACCTTAACTTCCCAACTGTCCTATCATGGCTCCCTGCATGAACAGAGAACCCAAGGGAACAGTGCTGTATTTTAATAGTTGCTTTTGTATTTATTTCCATTGCTATGAAATTGGCTTTTAATTCACTTTCATTTCCTAAGCTATTTTTCTATTTTATTTTTTTTTTGGTATAAATCTCATGCAGTAACCTACATCTGTCTGCAAATAAAAGGCACCCTTGATTAGAGCTGGAATGCAGGATCATATACAGTGTTTGGAAACCTCTGCAGAAAAAAAACATGTCTGCTTTAATACATCTCACTTGAGGCAGCACGGGGTGAGGCAAGGACAACTGAGCAGTGTGCTTGAATAAAAAAGGAAAAAAAAACCCCTGCTTTTCTTGGCCAGTTAATGCATCAACTTCAGTGTTATTTATGAGACTTTTGGAAGAGTTTAGGATAAAAGTAATTTCTCTGGTGCCCTTCCTCTCTTTTAGGAGACTGCAGAAATCCACCTGTAAAACTCTGTGTTTCTGGCACCTATAAGAATTAAACACTGTGGAAATTTCAGCAGCTAGATTACCTTATTATTAAGTAGATCATGATACATATGGAATGGAGGTGAATTTTATTTTTCATAATTTCCCTCAATCTTTTTAATAAATAATTATAAAACCCCTATTATATAAATTAATCTTCACTATATTCTAGAAAAAAGCAACAGCATACAGTGCAATGTGCAGTAATTTTTTCCATTAATTCTAGGATTGAAAATGTGTTTAATTTGATGTGCTTCTATTTCAACTCTTGACCCCTTTTCCCCAGAACTACTCACTTGATAAAATATTTGATTCCATCAGCTGTATAAGCTTCTTCCCATCCATAAGGCAGACCTAAGAGGAGATAAAGAAATAAGAAGTCTCTCAAAACTCAAGTGACCCAGAGAACGTAGTTTTGAGATAGTGCAAGCTACAATGCTGTCATTTCAAACAATGTCATAAAAAGATTATAAGTTCCAACTTTTGTAACAGATAATAATATAAACAACACAATTCAACAAATACTTGCTGTGCTACAAAGCTACTAGCTTTGATGATTTGATGATACATTTATTACCAGATGATACTTTTTAGTATCATTTGATGACACTTCTATTACTAGAATGAAGAGTAATACTTTTAGTAGGGTACTATTCTATATTCCTTTAAAAATTAAATTGTCTGAGGAAATCTTTACCTTTTTAATAACTATTTGTTCAAAACTAACTCTCTGTAGGGTTTGAGAAGTGCTGGAGAAAGAAGCATCAGTCACTGTGTAAAAATGCTCCCTCTTTTGTGATACTGTACTGTAAAGTATATAATGGCAAGTGCAAAGTCCTGAAAAACTGTGGAGACTAGAAATAGATAATAAATTTAAAAATGCAAGAAAAATTTTTCTTTAAGGGTTTTGCCTGAAACTCATCTTGAAATGTTAGTGTCTTAGGAGTTAAACTATTTTTGTTCACATCCCAGTGTATCTGAAAGACCAGCTCATTAGAACCATCTGTGAGTCTGCTTTTGGTTGAAAACTTTTATTTGGAAAATGTGCTGGACTGCACGCACCATCTGAGCTTTGAAAGCTGCCTCCTCCCAAGGACTGCCCTAAGTGCACATGTTCATTCTTTAAAATTTCTTTTCTGAAAGGCTGTTTTTCTTCTGTTGTCACACCTTTGTCTCTAGTGCCTCTTCTTAAAAGTGTGGAGAGGGATAACTTCAGTTCTCCAGTATAAACAGAGTTCATTACAGCCACTAAATCAGAACTGGGCACATTGGAGCTGGTACAAACCTCCTGGGAAGGGTTTATACCTGCAGGCACCAAGTGAGGAACAACAAGTAACCAAAACTCCAGAACTCAGGAAGGGAACTTGAGAACTGGGAATTAGAACAGCACTGTGATCCATCAGTACAGCTTGAAAAAGGAAAAAAACCCATTGGATTGGGTTTTTTCCTTTTACCCCCATTAGTCACTTATCTCAGGCTTCTTCCCATTTTCAGTTTAGAACAGATCTATACAATCTGTTCCTCAAAACACCACCCACTACCTTTCAAAGAGAATAATACACAGCTACTTCCCTTTAAACACAAGGTAGCTGCTGTGTAGCAGTTCTCAGGTTCTGATTCCATTATGAAGGGAGGAAGCAAAGGGTGTTTTAAGCTATAAATATGCTAGACATGCTCACTGGTTCTTCCTTCCTCTCCCATGAAAGATGGGACCTTTATTCAGCATGGGTATTTTCTGATTATTTAAATGGCAATGGGATTCATACTTCAATTGCTTCCATCTAACCTGGCCTTTCCTTTTTCCTGCATGAAACATGCATGTCCCAATAAATGACAACAGATTTTCTCAATTATGAGTAAAAGCCCAGCATCTGCTCTGTACTCATATGGATCCCCTGTATCACCTGTTTCATTTATCAGTGATAATTACACTTTTTTCCCACGGGTGATTTGATTAAAATTATGGCTTTTTTCCCACTTCTAAATGAAGAACTGTACAGAGGTAGCAATAACTGATGCTCTGTATCCTTCCTTTACCCACTAAAGGCTTTGCTTTTCAAAAACACTGAATGCATTTGTCACCTAGAAATGAAACTCTGGAAGTATCTCCAGTGCTTTATTTGCCTTTTTGACTTTGTATGCATTAGACTGTGTATCCTATCCATTTCTTTATATGCTTCCACATTCCACCTACATCTGTAGGTTGAGGCTTTTATTTTCCACACTTTTTACTTGCTCTCTCCACTAGTTTTTCAGTGCTGTTCTCTTTATTACTTTCCTTCCCTTTCAGATTTGTACTTCTATTTCTTGTATTTCCCCTGGTAGCTAGGAAGCTCTCATGTTTTGCATTATATTTCCCCAGACATCATCTCCACTTCCTCCAAGCTCACTGTCTCCATGAATCATTCATAGGTTGATCTACTTCCTCCTGCTTTATTTTTTCACACCCTCCGGGGTCAAACTTGTTGTCTGTCCCAGGACTTGCTTTGAAAGACTGCTAAGCTCTCACCTGGAGGATATGAGAAGTAAAGGAGCTGAAAATTCAGAAAAAGTCTGAAATACACAGGATTTAGCCTAAATAAACGCTAGCAATCTCAGATTTCCTGCATATTTATAATATCTTGTGTGAACTGCTACAGTCTCTTTGATGAATCTTCATAAATAATGTATTTGGATACAGCTGCCTGCATATATCATCTTAAGAAATTGCAGATTTATAGTATTTAAAAAATAGTTCATTTCAGCAGAAAATACAGGGCTTCTTGCTATTCAAATATTTGTGACTATTTACCTTCTGCAAGGTAAAGAGAAGGTAAAACTGCAAAAGCAATTGTTCATGCAAAAGGAAGAGCATTCTCCTGACAGAGAGCCCTTTAGTCAAAACATACAATGACCTACCAGCATTTTGTTCTGAGTATATGCATTTAATTAGGGTTAATGCCAAAGAAGTGTCTGTAATTCTCTGTGAAAAACACAACCAAGGAGCCAGTTGCTGTTGTTTGTGTCCCAGCATTCTGCAGCCAGGCAGGGTCCCTGGGGACTGCTCCTCCTTCCCAGAGCTGCCTGCTGGGATAACCACTGCTCTGGAGTTATATAAAGCTGAGAGGAAATGAAGCCCTTGGGCAAACAGAATCTTCCTGATCCCTGATAAGTGTGGAGCTCATTGATCTTTATCACCTCCTTGGCTTAACAGGACAAAAACTGCACCAGCACTGACACTCTGCGTCCCACGAAAAAAAAAAAAAAAAAAAAAAAAAAAGGAGATGAGCACCAGCCTGAATTATAAACCTGTAAGAAGTGACAGACATGGGAGACTTAGCCTGCAGCTCCCCAAGAGAGAATGTGTGCTCTCCCTCAGTAACACTGCACATGGGATGAATCCCTCATGTGTCTAAAGGAAAAAGGGGAAAATAGAGGTAGCAGGGGAAAAACCTTGTTTTCCTGGGCACTTATCAAACCTAGAAACTGCAGTAATGTAGTATGGGGATTTTTTTTCCCCCTTAAATAGTCTAGTTAAAAATTATTAAAGCAAAAGATATGTGGAGATCAGCAGATGAAAGCAGTAAAGCAGATACGACAGCAGAATATTCAGTTGATTCAAAACTTCAGTCCTGACATCAAAATACTGCAATCCAAACCCACTCTATTTTGCTTATTTTTTGACAAAATTACTCAAAGGAAATGAGAGATTTAGAACCTATAGTATGAATAAAAAAAATGCACTGTGCACTAGGATTCTATCTAGATTTGGCCTATTTAGGTGCTTCAAGATAAGAATGTCCTTAAATGCTTTCTTTTGGTCTTGGGGCCAGAGTTTAAAACCCTCCTTCCATTACAAGCAGGCACCAAAGATCTCTGATGAATCTGGAAGGAGTGTTTAGGAACAACTGCCTCCCAGAGGTGCTGATCTCACCCTAAGTGCTCTTCTGTGAAACACAAACTGATTTCCAGCATTGTTCACACCTTCCTTATCTACCATTAAAAGGGTCTCTGGCTGCAATTCCCTTCCTGTTATGGGTAAACAGTCAGTATCTGGAGTTAATATAAAGTTTAAGGGATGTAGTAACTATCTGGAATGCTAAAGCCACGTTGTACACATATTCTGTTTCACAATAAACCATTCTTTGATCAACAACAGAAATAAGGATGTCTTTGTTTCATACCCTTTTACGACTTTTCCAGTTGTACAGATCTTTTCTACATACTAGACTAGATGGGCCATCTTATACCCTTTATTTATCACCTGATTATTTATTTGTACTTAGTATCAGAGTCTCATAAATGATGGGCTTTTTTAAGAAACAGGAATTACCAGCTAAAAGGGTTTCTGGTACAGAAGTTTTGCTAAAGTACATTAAAACCACTTCTTTCTGTCACTTGATAAATGTGGTTTTGAATTCTGATCTCTTTTCAATAGCTATCAATTTCAGCTCTTACCAACATTTAAATCTTCCTCCAGTGGTTTCAATAACATAGGAAAAGGTCTTAATTAAAATTCCAATGCCTTTGGTTCTTCTCTTCTGAGTTATTTAAGCAATGCAAAGAGGATGGAATGCTGAAGGTCTGATTTATTGGTTCTAAGGTGCCTGGTTTTGGACTCGTGAGTGCTACTGGAATATGGGAATATCCCAGAGGTGACACCAGAGTTACCATGGTGTGAGACCAGCAGAGGAACTCCTCTGTGACTTCTGTAATTTCACACAGCTAGAGCAAAAATCTGTGGAGAAATATCCACCCTTGTTTGTCCAGGGTGTTCAGGGGAGTGCAGGCACAAAACGGACTTCAATGTTTTGAGGCTATCAATAATATAAGCTGTATTTTGCTGCTTTACTGTGAATTAAATCATAAACACTCAGGTTCAGGAAAACAGCTTTCAGAACAGAATATGCACTTCTAACATTTGCTTGTGTGTCACTTTAGATCATTTCAAATGCTCTTCCCAAAACCAAATGTTTCCTTTCATAAATAATACTCTGCTGACGGGACATTCCATTCTTTTTTTTTTCTTTTTTTTCAGATATCAAATTCCATTTTAAAGAAATAATTATTTTCTTTTGTTGCTGGTCACTTAATAAAACAAAGATGAACTCAGTAATCTTCCAGTGGAGACATCTGGGAAATACTAGCAACTGAAACTTCTGTTGGACTATGGTTGGCAGATTGGCTTGTCTCCTTTCAGTCTGTTCCTAGAAACCAGGCTTCAGGAACAGTATTTGTCATACTTTAGACATTCAGGGCATGGTGAAAGATAAGCTTGAGTTTTTCCACTGCCTATTAATCATAACATATTGACCCATCTGTATTGGCAAACTCATTAATCTTGGATTAAAACAATTACGACTTACAATTTAGAAGGAGTTATTAAATAGTTTGTTTCATGCTGAAGGATTATATGAACAACTTTTAGATCTTTTTGGTAATTCTGAAATTAAAAATTGTTATAAATGTCTTTCTTCTATTCTAATGCTTCTCTGTGAAAAGCTTGGTACAGTTAATTAAAAACAGTTTGAATACAAGAGCAATTGCAATTTAAGAACAATGACCAGTCAACTGACTAAAATTTAAGGAAATAAGAATGACCTCAAACAGCACATGTGGTCAGACATCAGTACAGACATTTTCTTCTCCTACCTAACAAGGAAGGAAATCCAAAGTTAGAACAAACTCTGCTTGAGGTGAAGTTCTTCAGAAATGAATGAGAGCTACAGTCACCTGAACAATGAGGTTCCTGCTGTGTGTCTTTAAGAAGGATAAAGAATTACCCTTAAAATGGTACCTTTTCAGAAGTTGAATACTGGAAAAACAACAGAAAAAAAACAAAACAAAATACATATTTTTCAGACAAAGACGAATTATTTACTTTTACAAAAC